>NC_068427.1:31628587-31838587 GCF_023373465.1 Oncorhynchus keta | reverse complement strand
TGTGTGTGTCTCACTCTGTGTGTGTGTGTCTCACTGTGTGTGTGTGTGTCTCACTCTGTGTGTGTGTGTGTGTGTGTCTCACTCTGTGTGTGTGTGTGTGTGTGTCTCACTCTGTGTGTGTGTGTGTGTCTCACTCTGTGTGTGTGTGTGTGTGTGTGTGTGTCTCACTCTGTGTGTCTGTCTTTCAGGTCCAGAGTAATGAGGATGAGGGTTTACCTGGGACACACAGCACCTCTAGAGCTGGCAGTGGTGAGTCTGGCCTGCATATTATATACCTTATTACACAGTATAGAGGCTCATACATGCTGTTCCTGAACTTTCCATAGTGGGTGTCCACTAATATGAATAATCACATTATGACATAAAAACAATGTTCTCTTCTTCATCAGTAGAATTAGTTAACTGGTCATAATCACCCATCTCTCAAATATTAAATAACATTTTGTGTCTTATGGCAGGTAATTAAATATTTTCTAGCTTCAGTGTACTGTGATGAAATGTTCCATAGTGGCCTTTTAGACAAAAAAATACTTGTACAAAAGATACTTGTACAAAAAAAGACACAGGTCTTTCCTGTCCAGTTTTGTTCACCGATAATAAATTATAGCATAAGTTTTAGATTAGTGAAGTCAGGGAAGAGGAGGGTAGATATTTAGGGATGCATCTTCATTATGCTGATTGAATTAAGTTTAATTTAGCTTTTATTTCTAAGAACATTGGTACTTAGAACACATGGCCCCATGACAATCCATTACAAGTGGTGACCCATCTAAAACAGAGGGCCGTTTGTAGATAAAAACCTTGTGTAACCACTAAGCATGTTTCTTTTCCGACTGACCATAATAATCTTATTACAACGTAGATCCTCAGGGGGGTGCTCTTTAGGGAATCACTATACTCCAGACCACAATATTTACAAATAGTTTTCATCTATATATTTCATAGCCTTCTATTTACCATCACAAACCGATGCTGGCACTAAGACCGCACTCAACAAGCTGTATAAGGCCATAAGCAAACGAGAAGATGCTCATCCAGAGGCCGGGCTCCTAGTGGCCAGGAACTTTAATTCAGGGAAACTTAAATCTGTTTCTACCAGCATTTTACATGTGCAACCAGACCACCTTTTCTCCACATACAGAGACGCGTACAAAGTTCTCCCTCATCCTCCATTTCACAAATCTGACCATAACTCTATTCTCCTGATTCATGCTTACAAGCAAAAACTAAAGCAGGAAGTACCAGTAACTCGCTCAATTTGGAAGTGGTCAGATGACGCAGATGCTAAGCTACGGGACTGTTTTGTTAGCACTGACTGGAATATGTTCCGGGATTCATCCGATGCCTTTGTGGAGTATACCACATCGGTCATTGTCTTCATCAATAAGTGCATCGACAATGTCATGACCGTACGTACATACCCCAACCAGAAGCCATGGATTACAGGTAACATCTGCACTGAGCTAAAGGGTAGAGCTGCCGCTTTCAAGGAGGGTGACTCTAACCTGGAGACTGCACTCCACACTGCCCTTTCCCACCAGGACAAAAGGAACACCTACGTGAGAATGCTGTTCATTGACTGCAGCTCCGCATTCAACACCATAGTGCCCTCAAAGCTCATCACTAAGCTATGGACCCTGGGACTGAATACCTCCCTCTGCAACTGGATCCTGGACTTCCTGATGGGCTGCCCCCAGGTGGTGAGGGTAGGAAACAAATCTGCCACTCTGATCCTCAACATGGGGCTCCTCAGGGGTGCGTGCTAGTCCCCTCCTATTCTCCCTGTTCACCCATGACTGCGTGGCCAAGCACGACTCCAACACCATCATTAAAGTTTGCAGACGACACAACGGTAGTAGGCCTGATCACCAACAACGAGGAGACAGCCTATAGGGAGGAGATCAGAGAACTGGCAGTGTGCTACCAGGACAACAACCTCTTCCTCAACGTGATCAAGACAAAGGAGATGATAGTGGACTACAGGTAAAGGAGGGCTGAGCACGCCCCCATTCTCATCGATGGGGCTGTAGTGGAGCAGGTTGAGAGCTTCAAGTTCCTTGGTGTCCACACCACCAATAAACTATCATGGTCTAAACACACTAAGACAGTCATGAAGAGGGCAGGACAACACCTATACCCCCTCAGGAGACTGAAAAGATTAGGCATGGGTCACCAGATTCTCAAAGGTTTTTACAGCTGCACCATCGAGAGCATCACCGCCTGGGATGGCAACTGCTCGGCCTCTGACTGCAAGGCGCTACGGAGGGTAGTGCGTACTGCACAGTACATCACTGGGGCCAAAAGTCCTGCCATCCACGACCTCTATACCAGGCAGTGTCAGAGGAAGGCCCTAAAAATGACCAAAGATTCCAGCCACTCTCGTTATGGACTGTTCTCTCTGCTACCACACGGCAAGTGGTACCGGAGTATCAAGTCTCAGACAAAAAGGCTTCTCAACAGTTTTTACCCCCAAGCCATAAGACTCCTAAACTATTTGCGTTTCTTTACTTACACACACACACACACACACACACACACACACACACACACATACCTTCTTTTTTTCCCCCGCACCATTGGTTAGAGCCTGTAAGTAAGCATTTCACTGTAAGGTAAAATGGTGTATTGTATTCAGCGCACGTGACAAATCAACTTTGATTTGATTTGACACACCCCCCAAACCCCTTTTTACGCTGCTGCTACTTTCTGTTTATTACCTATGTATAGTCACTTTACCCCTACCTACATGTACATATTACCTCAGCTAACCTGTTTATTATCTATGTATAGTCACTTTACCCCTACCTACATGTACATATTACCTCAGCTAACCTGTAACGCCACACATTGACTTGGTACCCCCTGTATATAGCCTCGTTATTGTTCATTTTTTACTTTCACTGTTAACTATTTTCTTCACTGCATTGTTGGTTAAGGGCTTGTAAGTAAGCATTTCACTGTAAGGTCTAACTGTTGTATTCGGTGCATGTGACATGTCATTTGATTTGGAGCTGATAAAGTCTCTGGTGTATAATACAACTTTTATAGAGGGATTACAAGTGTGTTATCTCACTGTGTTGCAAATATACTGATGGAACACATGTTTGACTCTACACTGTGAATTGTTAAATAATTTGTTTTGTTTAAACCCAGATTGATGGTCCTTCTTACACTCTGACATCTTCTTTTAATTCTCTCTCACTTTCTCTCCCTCCCTCTGTCCGTTACAGAGCAACTACTAAGAACAGCCAGCCAGCAGTCAGACAGTAGTGGCTTTGCAGAGGACCCTTCTACTGACGGCTCAGCTAACTATCTAAAGGTACAGGAGAGCTCCGACAGCTGTGACAGTGAGACCACAGTGACGTCTCACGCTGGGGAGGGGACCACTCCTCTAGCGCTGGAACACCCTGCCTTTGGGAGGCTACAGGGGGAGGAGGAGGAACAGAAACACCTTGTGGCAGACGGAAGGAGGAGCCAGAGCCCTAATGGGGGGGGGGAGGAGCAACAGGAGGTGCCACAGTACACCACCCATCAGTTAGCTAAACAAGGAGACAGAGGGGTGGGCCAAGACTCGGAGCAGGACCAGAAGCATAACACTGCTGAGGAAGCTGATTCTGTTCATGCCTCTGACACTTTTCAGTTAACTCCTGAGACTTACTGTACTGCTGAGCCTCACGTGGAAGATGATCCTGGTTCTATAGAAGACCATGGCTCCGTCCTGGCCCCAGACTGTAGCTCTTCTGGTGCCCCAGCCAGTGAGGGTGTGCCTGACAAGGTGGAGATGGAAGCCAGAACCCCCAGCCCTAGCGCCAGTTGCCCTAGCCTAGGTGCCTCAACCAGGGTCCAAGGGGCCCTTCACAGGGCCCAGCAGAGGGCCTCGTGTTCAGGCCTCCAGGGTCACCGGCTGGAGGGGAAGTTGACAGCCAGGGATCTGTTCAGGAGAAGAGCCCCCCTGACGAGGTCCCGATCCCTGCCTACCTCCCTCCTCATCCCCTCCCGTGTGGTCTCCTCTGTCAGGATCCAGTTTGGCCAGGGTACAGTCAGGCACTGCACCCAGCCAGCCTTCTCCTACCAATACACCCCAGAAGAGGAGGAGGAGGAGGAGGTGGGGTCCATTGTGGAAGAGGAGGAGGAGGAGGAGGTTGTTGAAGATGGGTGTCAGAGGAGAGAAAGCTGCCTCTCTACCTTGATTATCAACAGAGGCACCGAGATATCGCATGGCCCCAGGCTACAAAGAGATGGTGAACTGAGAGGCCTTCAGGGCAGGGTGCCCCCTTACCCCCTGGCCATCCCCCGCCACCTGACCCGCTCAACCGTCTCACTGCACAGCCACAGCCCCCCTCCTGAGTGGGGAGAGAGGCCTTTGGGGGAGCACCACCGTGCCTGGAGCACCTGTAGCGTACCTAACCTTACCCAACGTAACATGGCCCACTTCAATAACCCTAACCTCACCCAACGTAACCTGGCCCACTTCAATAACCCTAACCTCACCCAGCACAACCTGGCCCACTTCAATAACCCTAACCTCACCCAGCATAACCTGGCCCACTTCAATAACCCTAACCTCACCCAGCACATCAACCCTAACTCCAACCTAACACAGCACTACCTAGTCCAACTCAATCAACCTAACCATACTCAACACAACCTTGCTCAGCACAACAACCCTAACCCAGCCCAGTACAACTCCACTCTGCCCCATGGCAGTGTCCCCAACCTAGCCCAATACAGCAACCCTAATCCCTACTTGTCCCACCACAATAGTCCCACCCTACCCCATGGCAGTGTCCCCAACTTGTTCCAGTATCAGCCATCCACCCACCACCACCACACCCTCCATAGCCTCCCTACCCATCCATATGGTAGTGTACCTAACCTTCCCCAGCACACAGCTCCCACCTTACCCCATCATGTGTCCCCTAACTTTCCTCCTTCTAGTGCTCCGTACACTAACATGGGTAACCTTCTTCCACACAACTTCCCCTGTTCCCTGTACAGTTCCCCCTGTAACACCCCACCCCTTAGTGCCCCCTTCAGTTCAACTTACCATAACTACAACGGTAACCCCTATAGTGGGTCCTACAACGAGCTAAGCAGCAACAATCCTTATACTGCCCATAGCTCTTACTCTAACCCTTCAAACACACCTTCCAACCTGCCTCATCTCTCTACTGCCCCCTATGGAGGACCATATAGTACTCCATACTTGGGCCACCACCCTCTGATCCCCTACCCTCATGACCCTATGGCTACAACCTCCCGTCTTCCCCCAGCCCTGTCTACCACTGAGATGCAACTGAGAAGGGTCCTTCACGACATCAGAGGAACTGTGCAGAACTTGGCTCAGGTGAGACAAAACAACCACAAACACATAAGTGTTATACAGCTTTTTGCAAGGCTCTTTGCAGTTTCATCAACTCGTCTCTGACGTGAGCACTATAATGATTAATCATATGCTGTTTCACTTTCCATCCCACCCATAATGCAAACAGACGTTTGCAACACAGTTCCAGTGACTAAGTACTTTATCTATGGTTTCTCTGCCCTCAAGAATTCATCAGAACGCGGAGCAGACACTCCCTCCGACATGTTCAACCCTCAGAGACCTGCCCAGCCACTCTATGAGGTATACACTCAGCTGAACTGCCACTCTTAAACAAATGAAATGAATGATTATCAATTATGTCCTCAAACCTCCCTGTGGGTGTGTCTCATGTGGGTTAGGATAAAGGAGAATCTCTGCCTCTCTGACAAGTCATATTCTTCCTCTTCTACATCCCCTCCTCCTCCCTTCAGACTTCTCTCCGGGAGCTGCAGGCTAAGAGGAGGAGTCTGAATGTGTTCCGGACTCAGATGATGGATCTGGAACTGTCCCTGATGAAACAACAGGCGTTAGTCTACCAGCACCTCAGTCACGACGAGAGGTAGGCTAGATGCCCTCACCCTGGCGAGCACACGGATGTTGGCATAGTCTGTGATAGCCAGGCAGGCAGACAGTGTTAACAGTGCTATCTGTCTGTTTGTGGTTGCCAGGCAGGCAGACAGACAGTGTTAACAGTGGTCTCTCTGTCTGTGGTTGCCAGGCAGGCAGACAGACCGTGTTAACAGTGGTCTCTCTGTCTGTGGTTGCCAGGCAGGCAGACAGACAGTGTTAACAGTGGTCTCTCTGTCTGTGGTTGCCAGGCAGGCAGACAGACAGTGTTAACAGTGGTCTCTCTGTCTGTGGTTGCCAGGCAGGCAGACAGTGTTAACAGTGCCATCTGTCTGTCTGTGGTTGCCAGGCAGGCAGACAGTGTTAACAGTGGTCTCTCTGTCTGTGGTTGCCAGGCAGGCAGACAGTGTTAACAGTGGTCTCTCTGTCTGTGGTTGCCAGGCAGGCAGACAGTGTTAACAGTGGTCTCTCTGTCTGTGGTTGCCAGGCAGGCAGACAGACATTGTTAACAGTGGTCTCTCTGTCTGTGGTTGCCAGGCAGGCAGACAGACCGTGTTAACAGTGGTCTCTCTGTCTGTGGTTGCCAGGCAGGCAGACAGACATTGTTAACAGTGGTCTCTCTGTCTGTGGTTGCCAGGCAGACAGACAGTGTTAACAGTAGTCTCTCTGTCTGTGGTTGCCAGGCAGACAGACAGTGTTAACAGTAGTCTCTCTGTCTGTGGTTGCCAGGCAGGCAGACAGACCGTGTTAACAGTGGTCTCTCTGTCTGTGGTTGCCAGGCAGGCAGACAGACAGTGTTAACAGTGGTCTCTCTGTCTGTGGTTGCCAGGCAGGCAGACAGTGTTAACAGTGCAATCTGTCTGTTTGTGGTTGCCAGGCAGGCACACAGTGTTAACAGTGGTCTCTCTGTCTGTGGTTGCCAGGCAGGCAGACAGACATTGTTAACAGTGGTCTCTCTGTCTGTGGTTGCCAGACAGACCGTGTTAACAGTGGTCTCTCTGTCTGTGGTTGCCAGGCAGGCAGACAGACAGTGTTAACAGTGGTCTCTCTGTCTGTGGTTGCCAGGCAGGCAGACAGTGTTAACAGTGCAATCTGTCTGTTTGTGGTTGCCAGGCAGGCAGACAGTGTTAACAGTGGTCTCTCTGTCTGTGGTTGCCAGGCAGGAGGCGGAGCAGCTGCAGGGTCTACGGTCTGAAGTGAGACTGGAGTTGCAGGAACTAGAGCTCCAGCTGGAGGATCGGCTGCTGACCCTGAACGAGCAGCTCCGCTCTGCCAGCCAGCACAGTCTCTACCGCCATAGCATGGTCAGTACCTGGAACTACATCTTGAAACACAGGCACAGACACACAGGCAGATACCATCTTTCTCTCTCTCTGTCTGTTTTCTCAACTCATAAACATGTTTGATAAATGGTTTGTCATGACTGTTTTCCCGCTTGGCACCAGTACTGTGGGTTCTTCTCATTTGACATCAGGCTACATGTACGTCACTACTCTTGTTTGTTGTTTAGCCACCCATCATATCATCATCACCTACCCCTCTTCTCCTATATTGTATCATTAGTGTTGTTGATATTTCTCTCCTGTAGGGTATGAAGAGAGGTCACAGCATGGACAGCCTGTCTAACAGTTCTGCTCTGAGAGCTATGGAGCCGGTGAGTAACTGCATTGACTCTAGACTGTTATTTTCTAGGTCATTCCTCTAGACTGTTCCTCCTGTTAATTGTGTGTGCTCTATTCATAGAAATAGAATGAAAAATTAATGTTTTTACTTCCTTCCTAGTATTTGTACCGTCAATGGCTGCCGGTCAACCCATCAGAGCATTGACTTGAAAAGAAATGTTTGTACCAGTCAATCTAATTTTATGGTTCTACTGTTGTCACACTTCTTTCCTCACTGTGTGACATGTATGGTGTGGTTTCTCCCTTCCAGATGTCAGACCTGCTGAGGGAGCAGCTGTACCTGCAGACAGAGCTGGGCTACGAGGGCAGGGCAGAGGGTGGAGCTAGCATGGCCCCCACCCCCAGCTCGGGCCTCTCTTCCAGGTCAGCCAGTCCAACGAGGTCCTCTGGACGTCACCCTGGCCCATCCCACGCCCCGGAGCTGTCCCTCCCAGGTCCCCAGAAGACTGTGATGTACCGGGCTTCTGTCTCCCTCACCCCGGCACCCCCTCCACGGCCTGGTGCTGCCACATGGGTATCCCAGTGCACAGACCAGGCACTGCCAGTGCAAGGTCCTGGAGAGGAGGAGGAGGAGGAGGAGGTTGGAGGAGGGATAGCAGATGTAGACCCTCACCTACTGGAGGAGAGGGGCAAAGAGAGAGGAGGAGGTGGTCTAGGAGAAGGAAGAGCAGACAACCCCAATCTACAGGAGCTCATCAAGGAGGTTTGTGAGACCGGAAGTTATCTTAGTTTTTGTTTTGAATAGTAGAGAATATTAAGAAGTTTCCTTACCTGAACTTCTCAAATTGGCCTTGCCCTACAGTATTTGTTGAATAGGGAATGCCAATATTGCCCAAATGTCCAGGACATGTTTTATTATGTCCTTGGCCGATATGGATAAACTTTTTTCTGCTGACAGAAGAGGTGATTACGTAGCTATTGACAGACGTTTCTTCTCATGAAAAATAATTTACTGGTCTAATTTTAAGAGCTTGGCAGGGGACAAATGGAGCACATTTTAAAGGTCCAAAAGGAAACTTGGAACTTTTGAATCCCGTTGGCTATGTCTTAGCCATGTGGCCTGATGTAACTGTCTGGCAGTGTCCCAGTTCTTCTGAGGGATGAGATGTTCTTTCTCAGTTCTTTGTTCTCTGACACCTCTCAGTACAGGATGTTCCTGGTATTCAGGGAGGTGAAACCTTCAGAACATTGCAGATAGAAATGTAATAAATAACATTGTTCCATTATGTTTAAGATATCAAACCTACAGGAAATTGACTTTTCCCTAGTGTCCTTGAATTGTATTTTGAGTGAACATAGTATTTGTGTTTGAACATCGTTCCATCTCTGTACCTTCTCCCCGCTTTAGATCAAAGAGAGTCTAGCTGATGAGATCCGACAGGAGATAGTCAATGAGCTCCTAGCTGCCGTGTCTCCACGACGATCACCTGTGTCGACCAGAGAATATCCGCTGTGAACATGACGACAGGTCCTTATATCATTAATTCATTAGTTGTATAAATCGGTTCTTCAAGCCGGATCTACCTGTTCCAATTCAACCTATACCCCTTGGCAGGTGCTTCTATTTCTTAAAGAATGTTGTTGTTTTCTCTTGCAGTTGAACACTGGTGAAGCCATGCACTGAACAGCCCAACAACCCCTTAACACTGTTTCAACTATTTACAGAGATAATGTCAGATGCGTTAACACTGTGTTTCTACCGTAGGAATAGAATTATATTTCTATGGTTTCTACTTCAGAGAGTGTGACGGTGGCTGGTACCTTAACACCTGCATGCCTGGTGACCTGGGAGACACAAATGATGCTATATATTTGCTTTTATAGTGAACTCTTCTTCTGTCTTAACGGTCCAATTTCAAACACAGAATGTTACTTGGTGTGTTTATTTAGCTGAAGACTAACTATGTTGTTAAAAAAAATCATGAACATTAATCCAAAATGAAGTCATTTTGACATACAAAAATGTGTTGAAGGTTAATTCTAGGATTTTTTTTTTTCACCCTGGCTGTGTGTGACGTTATGTTACGTTAGGCCTATGTCATGATTCTGACGTTGTGTATGGGTTGTATTTAAGCACGTAGATGTGGGTCAGAGTGCATGTCTTGTCCTGAAGGTGTAAGATGACCAAGGTTGAGGAGACTTAAGGCCTGGTTGATAATAATGGTTGTATGGGAGTTTAGTGTCTGCTGTAAATGACCATGCCCTCTTCTAATGCAACCTCTATGAGGAATGAACCAGACCTGGGTTCAAATACTATTTGAAATCTTTGAAGTACTTTGAGCATTTTCTCTTGCCTGCCAGGAGGGTCAGATAGGTGGGGTTTACTGTTTTGGGACTATTATATTAGTGAATTAATCCAGGCATGCTCCGATAAAGTATTTGCACCCAGGTCTAGAACTAACTGTGCAATACATTTCACTGTCTCTGAACTTGAAAAGATCAATAGTAGAAACTACTGTTTTTGAAACGCACCACTTGAAGACAAGTGTATGCATTATATTAATTCCACACTTTTGTCCTGGGTCGTGTTCATTAGGGTAACAATGGAAAACGTTTAAAAGCATTTTTCAACTTAATGAAAGTTTCTTATTGGACTAATAAGTCCAGTAAGTCTCTCCCTGTTTCAGTCCATTTTCCTCCGTTTGGTGGTTAATGAATCCGACCCAGATGTACGCGTTTTTGTTAGAAAACTGTCTCACGTGAAAAACAAACAAAGTTCACATTCCTAACTGTATTTCTTATCTTAAACAGATGTTAAAACCACTAAATGTATTCGTCCTGATATATTTTCTCTAAAGGAATGAGGAAAGAGATACTGTAAAAGAGAGACTTCTGTCTTGAACTGGAGAGTAGAATGAAGAACCGTCTATCTCATCTGATACTCTGGTAGAACTGTCAATAGAGCCTATTGTTCCCGCTCATACTTTTGAACAGAATCATTGTGTATTTATGAGTATATTATATTTCAAATGTGAGTATTATAATGTTGTATTTTCCTGCTGGATTTGTAATTATAAGATGAAACAGACATTTATTTTACCACAGATGTTTAATTATATTGTTTTCCAAAATGATTTATTGTTACTAACTGATTTATTTCCATATGTGGCTACTTCCTGCTAATGGGGGGCTTCTTTTTAATCAGATTTTGTTTATCTTTATTTTGGGATGCATGAGGGATTGTCTCTATAGCAAATAATAAAGATTTATTTATTTTCAATAGATTTGGAGTGGTATTATTTGTGATATATTTTTGCTTTTAAAGGGCTTTTCAGCAGATTGCATCTGGGATTGGGATTCTAAAAGGTATATTGAAAGCATGGGACGTCTCCAAATAGACAATGTATAGAGACATGTATAAAGCCACTTTCAGTTAGACTACACTAATGCTGAGTTGATAGCATTGTTTTCATAGTGTGCTCCTCTGTTCAATGTCCATCTCAAATGTTTGTTTGACTAAAAATAAAACCACTTTAATTTGATAGCAGAGAAATCCAAAGAAGCCTGTGATCACCATGGTAACCTGGCTCTGTGCATGAGGGCATATTGTAGGGCTCTGAGGTGTGTTCTGGGATTTGGTACAGGGGACCAGGCTATTGTACTAGTGGTTCTAGAATGAGAGGTCTGAATAGGAGGAGAATGAACCGCTGATAGAGGTGGTCATTGGAAGTTTACACACATTCTATTAAGGGATTCAATGATGTTTCTCAATAGATAGCACAGGTACATCAAAACCCCTCTTCCCACGCTCTTTTTTTATTTCACTGATATTTTTTTAAAAGGAGTGTGATTGAGTGCTGCATCTGATGACCTGGCCTCTACAATCACCCGACATCAACCCAATTGAGATGGTTTGGGATGAGTTGGACTGCAGAGTGAAGGAAAAGCAGCCAACAAGTTCTCAGCATATGTAGGAACTCCAAGACTGTTGGAAAATTATTCCAGGTGAAGCTGGTTGAGAGAATGTCAAGAGTGCGCAAAGCTGCAAATGCTGGCTGCTTAGAAGAATCTAAAATATATTTTGATTTCTTTAACACTTTTTGGGTTACAACATGATTCCATATGTGTTATTTCATAGTTTTGATGTCTTCCCTATTCAACCATGTACAATATATGTGTATATATATATAAATCCTTGAATGAGTAGGTGTGTCCAAACTTTTGACTGGTATTGTATGTTGATATTTTTTGGTGCTTCATGCATAGCTGTAGATTCTGTACTTCTGGTGAAACTCAGACTAACATGCAACTGATAACATCACCTTCCCCCTAAATGCTGAACTGCAGTGGCACCCAGAGTTGCCTGTCTGGCCTGCTCTATACCTCCACCCCCTGCCTTTAATTCCCCAGAGGTAGTAGGTGTTTGAGGCTCAGAATGACCTCAGAGCATAAATGGGCACTATTGACAGCAGTGCAAAAACATACAGTCCCAACATGTGGGCAATGAGGTTTGCATCCCAAATGGCTCCTTATGACCAGGGCTCTGGTGAAAGTAGTGCACTACATAGGGAAAAGGGTGTCATTTGTGACAGCCACAAACTTGTGTTTTGCTGTCTGACATGGCGAGGTGTAAATAACAGGTCTGTTGCTGAGGTTATTACTTTTCTCCAGAGCTTTCCTTTATATGGTTTTACTGTGGACAGCACTTTGACTCCTGGAGAACTAGAGGACTTGGTGTGAACATTACACCAGTGTACTGTGTTTTGTGTTATGTCTTTCCAGCTTGGATCCTCTGCCATTCCTAGACAGATGCCAGACAGAGAAATGGCTCATTTATGGCTCATCTATCAGATTCCTCATTGAGGACTGACGGCATGTCAGTATGTTGTTGTGGTATTGCCACCTCATCTTACTGAAATGGAAAAGTGTTGGTCAGTCCTTGCAGACTACTACACCATCCCACCAAATGTTTTATTTATGTATTTATTTATCTTTGTACATTTGATTTATATCAGGCTAGAGGAATATTGGAATCCAAGGCAAACAATACATAACATTCTCTTGGATTGTGAGTCTTGCTGAGCTAAGAGAGAACTGAGCTGCACTTCCTAACCTCCTGCCCAATGTATGACCATATTGGAGACACATATTTCCCTCAGACTTCACAGATCCACAAAGAATTCGAAAACAAACCCAATTTTGATAAACTCCCATATCTACTGGGTTAAATTCCAGTGTGCCATCACAGTAGCAAGATTTGTGACCTGTTGCCACAAGAAACGGGCAACCAGTGAAGAACAAACACCATTGTAAATACAACCCATATTTATGCTTATTTATTTTCCCTTTTGTACTTTAACCATTTGTACATTGTTACAACACTGTATATATACATATGACATTTGTAATGCCTTTATTCTTTTGAAACTTCTGTATGTGTAATGTTTACTGTTAAACATGACAGGCTTGAGCATACATCACAGAATGTTAGCATTTTTCAGTCCCCTCCCCTGGGGAGAGAGAGGGGGGTGAGAGGCCAGTGACTTCCTGAACTTGGTTTATCAATAATTAACATTGCACCAGCCTTGTTCCTCCGGGGGCTTATATTGCACTTCTGAGCGGTGGTGTCATTATACAGAGAGAGAGAGAGAGAGAGAGCACTTGACCCAGCTGGGGGAAGGGAGACTGCTGAGGTAGTGAACTGGACACTCTCCTTTTCTCCCTCCCTCCATCCCTCCCTCTCTCCTTTTCTCCCTCCTCTCTCTCCTTTTCTTCCTCGCTCTCCTTTTCTCCCTCCTCTCTCTCCTTTTCTCCCTCCTCTCTCTCCTTTTCTCCCTCCCTCGCTCCTTTTCTCCCTCCCTCTCTCCTTTTCTCCCTTCCTCTCTCTCCTTTTCTCCCTTCCTCTCTCTCCTTTTCTCCCTCCCTCTCTCCTTTTCTCCCTCCCTCTCTCCTTTTCTCCCTCCCTCTCTCCTTTTCTCCCTCCCTCCCTCTCTCCTCTCTCTCTCCTTTTCTCCCTCCCCCTCTCTCTCTCTCATTTTCTCCCTCCCTCCATCTCTCTCTCTCTCATTTTCTCCCCCCTCCATCTCTCTCTCTCTCATTCCCCCCCCCCTCTCGCTCCTTTTCTCCCTCCTTCCCTCCCTCCCTCCTTTTCTCCCTCCCTCCTTCCCTCCCTCTCTCTCTCCCGGACGGGGGCAAGGGGAGGCAGGCTGGGCTGTCCAGTAAAACTATCCCAGGGCTCATAAGGAAGGGAAAGGAACAGAAGAGAAGAGGCTGCTGCTGTGTGCAGCTGCTCCCAACGCAGTCCCGTCTCTTTCTCTTACTTTCTTTCCTACTCTCTCTTTCCACAAATATGGAGTCCAGCATGGAGTCCAGCATGGAGTCCAACAGTCCTAAGAAGATCCAGTTTTCTGTGCCTGTGTTTCAGAGTCAGCTGGACCCTCAGGCATCAGAGCATGTGAGTAAGAACATTCAGTTTCGACACGATATGGTAATAAATGTTTTTACCATTATGACATGTTAATGGTATGGTGGGCTTGTTGAATGAGTGGGGGCTGTGTAGAGCTAGCTCCTCTTGAGACTGACTGGCAGAATAAGCTTTACTTTGATCATGTTATGCCTGGTAGGAAAATATGTTTTATGACATGGATTTCCCCTGCCCCCACCACTTTCTGGATTTATTTGTCACAATCTTAGTTGCCTAAATGTTATTACAACTTCTCAGTGCTTTGAGTGAATATCGATTGGGATATTTTTTAAACTATTTGATTGTATCCTTATTTGTCATTTTTGTGATTTTAGAAAGATCGCTTCATCCCCATTTTTGGCCAATCTTTCCCGCTCCCCACCACCTCCCCACCCACCCCTCTCCGAACCTACAGTACCAGTCAAAAGTTTGGACACACCTACATATTCAAGGGTTTTTCTTTATTTGTACTAATTTCTACATTGTAGAATAATAGGGAAGACATCAACACGATTAAATAACACATATTAAATCATGTAATAAGCAAAAAAGGGTTAAATAAATCAAAATATATTTTAGAACCTGACCAAGGCTTTCGGCTCTGTCAATCACCACATTCTTATCGGCAGACTCGACAGCCTTGGTTTCTCAAATGATTGCCTCACCTGGTTTACCAACTACTTCTCTGATGGAGTTCAGTGTGTCAAATCGGAGGGCCTGTTGTTCGGACCTCTGGTAGTCTCTATGGGGGTGCCACAGGGTTCAATCCTCCAATCCTCGGGCCGACTCTCTTCTCTGTATACATCAATGATGTTGTTCTTGCTGCTGGTGATTCTCTGGTACACCTCTACGCAGACAACCCCATTCTGTATACTTCTGACCACTCTTTGGACACTGTGTTAACTAACCTCCAGACGAGCTTCAATGCCATACAACTCTCCTTCCGTGGCCTCCAACTGCTCTTAAACGCAAGTAAAACTAAATGCATGCTATTCAACCGATCACTGCCTGCACCTGCTCGCCCGTCCAGCATCACTACTCTGGACAGCTCTGATTTAGAATACGTGGACAACTACAAATACCTAGGTGTCTGGTCAGACTGTAAACTCTCCTTCCAGACTCACATTAAGCATCTCCAATCCAAATTAAATCTAGAATTGGCTTCCTATATCGCAACAAAGCATCCTTCACTCATGCTGCCAAACATACCCTTGTAAAACTGACCATCCTACCGATCCTCGACTTCGGTGATGTCATCTATAAAATACCCTCCAACACTCTACTCAACAAACTGGATGCAGTCTATCACAGTGCCATCCGTTTTGTCACCAAAGCCCCATACACTGCCCACCATTGCGACCTGTATGCTCTCGTTGGTTGGCCCTCGCTTCATACTCGTCGCCAAACCCACTGGCTGCAGGTTATCTATAAGTCTCTGCTAGGTAAAGCCCCGCCTTATCTCAGCTCACTGGTCACCATAGCAGCACCCAGTCGTAGCACGCACTCCAGCAGGTATATCTCACTGGTCACCCCCAAAGCCAATTCCTCCTTTGGTCGTCTTTCCTTCCAGTTCTCTGCTGCCAATGACTGGAACGAACTGCAAAAATCTCTGAATCTGGAGACTCATATCTCCCTCACTAGATTTAAGCACCAGCTGTCAGAGCAGCTCACAGATCACTGCACCTGTACATAGATGGGCTGTTTACAGATGGGCTATCTACCTACCTCATCCCCATACAGTATTTATTTATTTATCTTGCTCCTTTGCACCCCAGTATCTCAACTTGCACATCCATCTTCTGCACATCTACCATTCCAGTGTTTAATTGCTATATTCTAATTACTTCGCCACCATGGCCTATTTATTGCCTTAACTCCCTTATCTTACCTCATTTGCACTCACTGTATATAGACTTTTTGTTTTCTTTTGTTCTACTGTATTATTGACTATGTTTTGTTTAATCCATGTGTAACTCTGTGTTGTTGTATGTGTCAAATTGATATGCTTTATCTTGGCCAGGTCGCAGTTGCAAATGAGAACTTGTTCTCAACTAGCCTACCTGATCAAATAAAGGTGAAATAAAAATTAAATAAATAAAAAAGTAGCCACCCTTTGCCTTGATGAAAGCTTTCCACACTCTTGGCATTCTCTCAACCAGCTTCACCTTGAAACCTTATCCAACAGTCTTGAATTAGTTTCCACATATGCTGAGCACTTGTTGGCTGCTTTTCCTTCACTCTCAGGTCCAACTCATCCCAAATCATCTCAATTGGGTTGAGGTTGGGTGATTGTGGAGGCCAGGTCATCTGATGCAGCACTCCATCACTCTCCTTCTAGGTCAAATAGCTCTTACACAGCCTGTAGGTGTGTTGGGTCACTGTCCTGTTGAAAAACAAATGATAGTCCCATTAAGCGCAAACCAGATGGGATAGCGTATCGCTGCAGAATGCTGTGGTAGCCATGCTGGTTAAGTGTACCTTGAATTCAAAATAAATTACTGACAGTGTCACCAGCAAAGCACCATCACACCTCCTCCTCCATGCTTCACGGTGTGAACCACACATGCGGAGATCATCCCTTCGCCTTGTGTCTTGATACTTGAACTCTGTGAAGCGTTTTTTTGGGCTGCAATTTCTGAGGCTGGCAACTCTAATGGCCTTATCCTTTGCAGAAGAGGTAACTCTGGGTATTCCTTTCCTGTGGTGGTCCTCATGAGAGCCAGTTTCATCATAGCACTTGATGGTTTTTGCGACTGCACTCTAAGAAACTTTCAGTTCTTGAAATTTTGACCTTCATGTTTTAAAGTAATGATGGACTGTTGTTTCTCTTTGGGCTCCTGAGTGGCTCAGTGGTCTAAGGCACTGCATCAGGCTGTATCACAACCGGCTGTGATTGGGAGTCCAAAAGGGCGGCGCGCAATTGTCCCAGTGTAGTCCAGGTTAGGGTTTGAGAGGCTGCTGTAAATAATGTAAATACGAATTTGTTCTTAACTGACTTGCCTAGATAACTAAATGTTAAATAAAGAAACTTAATTTGTGGTGTTCTTGCCATAATATGGACTTGGTATTTTACCAAATAGGGCTATCTTCTGTATACCACCCCTACCTTGTCACAACACAACTGATTGGCTCAAACGCATTAAGAAGAAATTCCACAAATTAACTTTTAACAAGGCATACCTGTTAATTGAAATGCATTCCAGGTGACTACCTCATGAAGCTGGTTGAGAGATTGCCAATATTGTGCAAAGTTGTCATCAAGGCAAAGGGTGGCTACTTTGAAGAATTTGTTTAAACATTTTTCGGTAACTACATGATTCCATATGTGTTATTTCATAGTTTGATGTCTTCACTATTATTCTATAATGTACAAAATAGTAAAAATAAAGAAAAACCCTTGAATGAGTAGGGTGTGTACAAACTTTTGACTGGTACTGTAGGTCATTGATTGTATTGACACTAAACTCTACCACTTTGTAAAACATGCACACACAGCAAGTCTGTATCATATGCTACTGGGTTACTAGTGCTTATTGTCTGTCTCCAGTTATCTTCAGTGCCACACTTGAACAACTCTCTTTCCTTTACTGCCCTGTCCTATCCCGCCATGTCCTGTTTCCACCTAACAGATCCGTAAGAGGAGACCTACACCAGCTACCCATGTCATCTATCTTCCACCAGACCTAACTGCAGCAGGTAAGACACTGCTACTGAGTGAAGAACAGGGTTGGGGTCAATTCATTAAATTCCGGAAATAAACTGAAATTCCAATTGTAATTTTCATCACTGAAAAGCAATGGAATTGGAATGTCTTTTATTTCCTGTGTCGCAATGGAATGTTGAAGCCATTTGCCAAGCTTCACTCCGCATGACTCACAAACTGTCATGGAAGTTATGTGTGTCTTCATGTGACAATTGTTTTGTTTTTGTTATGCTCTAGTCTACTGGCATTGAGCATGTTATGCTTCAGTAGAGGCTCATTTGGGTTTAGAGGGGTTTTGTTTATGTATGTATCCCAATTTACTCAAGTTTTACTGCTAAAGAGAAGAATTAAGACTTTTTGGCTCGATCTTATTATGTCAATAAAGTGTTTTCTTTCAGATCCTTCTGTTGATATTTAATGAAGAGCTGTGGGATATGAAGGTGTTTTGTTAATATGGGTTGAATGAGGGCTTGAGACTATTCTTATGGGGTACACAAAATTGAGTGTTACTATAAGAGGTCTGGGGGGAGGATGGATGGATGGAGGGTCATAGAAGGATGGATGGAAGGTGATAGAAGGATGGAGGTTGATAGAAGGATGGATTAAGGTTAATAGAAGGATGGATGGAGGGTGATAGAATGGATGGATGGAGGTTGATAGATGGATGGAGGGTGATAGAAGTATGGAATGGAGGTTGATTGGAGGGTGAAAGAAGGATGGATGGACAGTGATAGAAGGATGGAATGGAGGTTGATAGAAGGATGGATGGAGGTTGATTGGAGGGTGATAGAAGGATGGATGGAGGGTGATAGAAGGATGGATGGAGGGTGATAGAAGGATGGATGGAGGGTGATAGAAGGATGGATTGAGGCTGAAAGAAGGATGGATTGAGGCTGATAGGATGGATGGAGGGTGATAAAGGATGGAATGGAGGTTGATTGGAGGGTGATAGGATGGATGGAGGGTGATAGGATGGATGGAGGGTGATAGAAGGATGGATGGAGGGTGATAGAAGGATGGATGGAGGGTGATAGAAGGATGGATGGAGGGTGATAGAAGGATGGATGGAGGTTGATAGAAGGATGGATGGGAGGTGATAGGATGGATGGAGTGTGATAGAATGATGGATTAAGGTTAATAGAAGGATGGATGGAGGGTGATAGAATGGATGGAGGGTGATAGAATGGATGGAGGGTGATAGAATGGATGGAGGGTGATAGAATGGATGGAGGGTGATAGAATGGATGGAGGGTGATAGAAGGATGGATGGAGCTTGACAGAAGGCTGGATGGAGCTTGATAGAAGGCTGGATGGAGCTTGATAGAAGGCTGGATGGAGCTTGACAGAAGGCTGGATGGAGCTTGACAGAAGGCTGGATGGAGCTTGATAGAATGATGGATGGAGGTTGATAGAAGGATGGATTAAGTTTAATAGAAGGATAGATGGAGGGTGATAGGATGAATGGAGGGTGATAGGATGGATGGAGGGTGATAGGATGGATGGAGGGTGATAGGATGGATGGAGGGTGATAGGATGGATGGAGGGTGATAGGATGGATGGAGGGTGATAGGATGGATGGAGGGTGATAGGATGGATGGAGGGTGATAGGATGGATGGAGGGTGATAGGATGGATGGAGGGTGATAGGATGGATGGAGGGTGATAGGATGGATGGAGGGTGATAGGATGGATGGAGGGTGATAGGATGGATGATGGATGGAGGGTGATAGGATGGATGGAGGGTGATAGGATGGATGGAGGGTGATAGGATGGATGGAGGGTGATAGGATGGATGGAGGGTGATAGGATGGATGGAGGGTGATAGGATGGATGGAGGGTGATAGGATGGATGGAGGGTGATAGGATGGATGGAGGGTGATAGGATGGATGGAGGGTGATAGAAGGATGGATGGGGGGTGATTGGAGGGTGATAGGGATGGATGGAGGGTGATAGGATGGATGGAGGGTGATGATAGGATGGATGGAGGGTGATGGAGATGAAGATGGGAGGGTGATAGGATGGATGGAGGGTGATAGAAGGATGGATGGAGGGTGATAGAAGGATGGATGGAGGGTGATAGAAGGATGGATGGAGGGTGATAGAAGGATGGATGGAGGGTGATAGAAGGATGGATGGAGGGTGATAGGATGGATGGATGGAGGGTGATAGAAGGATGGATGGAGGGTGATAGAAGGATGGATGGGGGTTGATAGAAGGATGGAATGGAGGTTGATTGGAGGGTGATCGAAGGATGGATGGAGGGTGATAGAACGATGGATGGAGGGTGATAGAAGGATGGAATGGAGGTTGATTGGAGGGTGATAGAAGGATGGATGGAGGGTGATAGAACGATGGATGGAGGTTGATTGGAGGGTGATAGAAGGATGTATGGAGGGTAATAGAAGGATGGATGTATGGTGATAGAAGGATGGATGTATGGTGATAGAAGGATGGATGGAGGGTGATAGGATGGATGGAGGGTGATAGAAGGATGGATGGAGGGTGATAGAAGGATGGATGGAGGGTGATAGGATGGATGGAGGGTGATAGGATGGATGGAGGGTGATAGAAGGATGGATGGGGTGATAGAAGGATGGATGGAGGGTGATAGAAGGATGGATGGAGGGTGATAGAAGGATGGATGGAGGGTGATAGAAGGATGGATGGAGGGTGATAGAAGGATGGATTGAGGGTGATAGAAGGATGGATGGAGGATGATAGAAGGATGGATGGAGGGTGATAGAAGGATGGATGGATTAAGGTTGATAGAAGGATGGATTAAGGTTATTAGAAGGATGGATGGAGGGTGATAGAAGGATGGATGGAGGGTGATAGAGGGATGGATGGAGGATAGAGGGATGGATGGAGGGTGATAGAAGGATGGATGGAGGGTGATAGAAGGATGGATGGAGGGTGATAGAAGGATGGATGGAGGGTGATAGAAGGATGGATGGAGGGTGATAGAAAGATGGATGGAGGGTGATAGAAAGATGGATGGAGGGTGATAGAAGGATTGATGGAGATTGACAGAAGGATGGATGGAGGTTGATAGAAGGATGGATGGAGGTTAATAGGATGGAATTAAGTTTAATAGGATGGCTGGAGGGTGATAGAAGGATGGATGGGAGGTGATAGGATGGATGGAGCGTGATAGAAGGATGGATGTATGGTGATAGAAGGATGGATGGAGGGTGATAGGATGGATGGAGGGTGATAGAAGGATGGATGGAGATTGATAGAAGGATGGATGGAGGGTGAGAGAAGGATGGATGGTGAATGATAGTAGGATGGATGGAGGTTGATTGGAGGGTGATAGAAGGATGGATGGAGGGTGATATAAGCATAGATGGAGGGTGATATAAGGATAGATGGAGGGTGATATAAGGATAGATGGAGGGTGATATAAGGATGGAGGGTGATATAAGGATAGATGGGGAGTGATAGAAGGATTGATGGAGGTTGATAGAAGGATGGATGGGGGTGATAGGATGGATGGAGAGTGATAGAAGGATGGAATTAAGGTTAATAGAAGGATGGATGGAGGGTGATAGGATGGATGGAGGGTGATAGAAGGATGGATGGAGGGTGATAGAAGGATGGATGGAGGGTGATAGGATGGATGGATGGAGGGTGATAGGATGGATGGAGGGTGATAGAAGGATGGATGGAGGTTGATAGAAGGATGGATGGGAGGTGATAGGATGGATGGAGCGTGATAGAAGGATGGATGGAGGGTGATAGAAGGATGGATGGAGGGTGATAGAAGGATGGATGGAGGTGATAGAAGGATGGATGGAGGGTGATAGAAGGATGGATGGAGGGTGATAGAAGGATAGATGGAGGGTGTTAGAAGGATAGATGGAGGGTGATAGAAGGATTGATGGAGAGTGATAGAAGGATGGATGGAGAGTGATAGGATGGAATTAAGAGTGATAGAAGGATGGAATTAAGAGTGATAGAAGGATGGAATTAAGGTTAATAGAAGGATGGATGGAGGGTAATAGAAGGATGGATGTATGGTGATAGAAGGATGGATGGAGGGTGATAGGATGGATGGAGGGTGATAGAAGGATGGATGGAGATTGATAGAAGGATGGATAGAGGGTGATATAAGGATAGATGGAGGGTGATGGAAGAATTGATGGAGATTGATAGAAGGATGGATGGAGGGTGATATAAGGATAGATGGAGGGTGATAGAAGGATGGAATTAAGGTTAATAGAAGGATGGATGGAGGGTGATAGAAGGATGGATGGGGGTTGATTGGAGGGTGATCGAAGGCTGGATGGAGGGTGATAGAACGATGGATGGAGGGTGATAGAAGGATGGATGGAGGGTGATAGGAGGGATGGATGGAGGGTGATAGAAGGAGGGATGGAGATGATAGAAGGATGGATGGAGGGTAATAGAAGGATGGATGGAGGGTAATAGAAGGATGGATGTATGGTGATAGAAGGATGGATGTATGGTGATAGAAGGATGGATGTATGGTGATAGAAGGATGGATGTATGGTGATAGAAGGATGGATGTATGGTGATAGAAGGATGGATGTATGGTGATAGAAGGATGGATGGAGGGTGATAGGATGGATGGAGGGTGATGGAAGGATAGATGGAGATTGATAGAAGGATGGATGGAGGGTGATAGAAGGATGGATGGATGGTGATAGAAGGATGGATGGAGGGTGATAGAAGGATGGATGGAGGGTGATAGGATGGATGGATGGAGGGTGATAGAAGGATGGATGGAGGTGATAGAAGGATGGATGGAGGGTGATAGAAGGATGGATGGAGGATGATAGAAGGATGGATGGAGGGTGATAGAAGGATGGATGGAGGGTTGATAGAAGGATAGAAGATGGATGGAGGTTAATAGAAGGATGGATGGAGGGTGATAGACGGATGGGGAGGGATAGATAGATGGATGGATGATGGAGGGTGATAGAAGGATGGATGGAGGGTGATGAAGACGATGATGGAGGGTGATAGATATGGAAGGATGGATGGAGGGTGATAGAAGGATGGATGGAGGGTGATAGGATGGAATTGATAGAATGGATGGAGGAGGGTGATAGAACGATGGATGGAGGTTGATAGAAGGATGGATGGGAGGGATGATAGGATGGATGGAGCGTGATAGAAGGATGGATGGAGGTTGAATAGAAGGATGGATGGAGGGTGATAGGATGGATGGATGGTGATAGAAGGATGGATGGAGGGTGATAGAAGGATGGATGGAGGTTGATAGAAGGATGGATGGGAGGTGATAGGATGGATGGAGCGTGATAGAAGGATGGAATTAAGGTTAATAGAAGGATGGATGGAGGGTGATAGATGGATGGGGGTTGATAGAAGGATGGAATGGAGGTTGATTGGAGGGTGATCGAAGGCTGGATGGAGGGTGATAGAAGGATCGATGGAGGGTGATAGAAGGATGGAATGGAGGTTGATTGGAGGGTGATAGAAGGATGGATGGAGGGTGATAGAAGGATGGATGGAGGGTGATAGAAGGATGAATGGAGGGTGATAGAACGATGGATGGAGGTTGATTGGAGGGTGATAGAAGGATGTATGAAGGGTAATAGAAGGATGGATGTATGGTGATAGAAGGATGGATGTATGGTGATAGAAGGATGGATGGATGGTGATAGAAGGATGGATAGATGGATGGATAGACGTGATAGAAGGATGGACGGATGATAGGATGGATGGACGGACGGATAGAATGGATGGACGTGATAGAAGATAGATGGATGGAGGGTGATAGAAGGATGGATGGAGGGTGATAGAAGGATGGATGGAGGGTGATAGAAGGATGGATGGAGGGTGATAGAAGGATGGATGGAGGTTGATAGAAGGATGGATGGAGGTGATAGGATGGATGGAGGGTGATAGAAGGATGGATGGAGGGTGATAGAAGGATGGATGGAGGGTGATAGATGGATGGATGGAGGGTGATAGAAGGATGGATGGAGGGTGATAGAAGGATGGATGGAGGTTGACAGAAGGATGGATGGAGGGTGATAGAAGGATGGATGGAGGTTAATAGGATGGAATTAAGGTTAATTGGATGGCTGGAGGGTGATAGAATGATGGATGGAGGTTGATAGAAGGATGGATGGGAGGTGATAGGATGGATGGAGCGTGATAGAAGGATGGAATTAAGGTTAATAGAAGGATGGATGGAGGGTGATAGGATGGATGGAGGGTGATAGAAGGATGGATGGAGGGTAATAGGAGGATGGATGGAGGGTGATAGAAGGATGGATGGAGGGTGATAGAAGGATGGATGGAGGTGATAGAAGGATGGATGGAGGTGATAGTAGGATGGATGGAGGGTGATAGAATGATGGATGGAGGTTGATAGAAGGATGGATGGAGGTGATAGAAGGATGGATGGAGGGTGATAGAAGGATGGATGGAGGTTGATAGAAGGATGGATGGAGGATTGATTGGAGGGTGATAGAAGGATGGATGGACGGTGATAGAAGGATGGATGGATAGAAGGATGATGTAGAATAGATGGAGGATGATAGGGATGATTGGATGGGTGATAGAAGGATGGATGGAGGGTGATAGAAGGATGGATGGAGGGTGATAGAAGGATGGATGGAGGGTGATAGAAGGATGGATGGAGGGATGATAGAAGGATGGATGGAGGTGATAGGATGGATGGAGGTGATAGAAGGATGGATGGAGGTTGATAGAAGGATGGATGGAGGGTGATAGAAGATGGATGGAGGTTGATAGAAGGATGGATGGAGGGTGATAGAAGGATGGATGGAGGGTGATAGAAGGACGATGGAGGGTGATGGAGAAGGACGGATGGAGGGTGATAGAAGGATGGATGGAGGGTGATAGAAGATGGATGGAGGTTGATGGAGGGTAGAAGGATGGATGGATGGGTGATAGAAGGATGGATGGAGGGTGATAGAAGGATGGATGGAGGATAAGATAGGATGGAATAGATGGATGGAAGGGTGATAGAAGGATGGATGGATGGTGATAGAAGGATGGATGGAGGGTGATAGATGATGGATGGAGGGTGATAGAAGGATGGATGGAGGGTGATAGAAGGATGGATGGAGGTTGATAGAAGGATGGATGGAGGTGATAGGATGGATGGACGGAATGATGGATGACGGTTAATAGAAGGATGGATGGAGGGTGATAGAAGGATGGATGGAGGTGATTGGATGGATGGAGGATAGAAGGATGGATGGAGGGTGATAGAAGGATAGATGGAGGGTGATAGAAGGATAGATGGAGATTGATAGAAGGATGGATGGAGGTTGATAGAAGGATGGATGGAGGGTGATAGAAGGATGGATGGAGGGTGATAGAAGGATGGATGGAGGTGATAGAAGGATGGATGGAGGGTGATAGAAGGATGGATGGAGGGTGATAGGATGGATGGAGGGTGATAGAAGGATGGATGGAGGGATGATAGAAGGATGGATGGAGGGTGATAGAAGGATGGATGGAGGGTGATAGAAGGATGGATGGAGGTTGATAGAAGGATGGATGGAGGTGATAGAAGGATGGATGGAGGGTGATAGAAGGATGGATGGAGGGTGATAGATAGGATGGATGGAGGGTGATAGAAGGATGGATGGAGGGTGATAGAAGGATGGATGGAGGGTGATAGAAGGATGGATGGAGGGTGATAGAAGGATGGATGGAGGGTGATAGAAGGATGGATGGAGGGGTAAGAAGGATGGATGGAGGGTGATAGAAGGATGGATGGAGGGTGATAGAAGGATGGATGGAGGTGATAGAATGGATGGATGGATAGAAGATGGATGGATGGAGGGTGATAGAAGGATGGATGGAGGGTGATAGGATGGATGGAGGTGATAGAAGGATGGATGGAGGGTGATAGGATGGATGGAGGAGGGTGATAGGATGGATGGAGGGTGATAGAAGGATGGATGGAGGGTGATAGAAGGATGGATGGAGGGTTAATAGAAGGATGGATGGAGGGGGATAGGATGGATTGATAGAACAGATGGATGGAGGGTGATAGAAGGATGGATGGAGGGTGATAGAAGGATGGATGGAGGGTGATAGAAGGATGGAGATGGAGGGTGATAGAAGGATGGATGGAGGGTGATAGGATGGATGGAGGGTGATAGAAGGATGGATGGAGGGTGATAGAAGGATGGATGGAGGGTGATAGAAGGATGGATGGAGGGTGATAGAAGGATGGATGGAGGGTGATAGAAGGATGGATGGAGGTTGATAGAAGGATGGATGGAGGGTGATAGAAGGATGGATGGAGGGTGATAGGATGGATGGATGGAGGGTGATAGAATGGATGGATGGAGGGTGATAGAAGGATGGATGGAGGGTGATAGAAGGATGGATGGAGGGTGATAGAAGGATGGATGGGAGGTGATAGAAGATGGATGGAGGTGATAGAAGGATGGAATGGAGGTTAATGATAGAAGGATGGATGGAGGGTGATAGAAGATGGATGGAGGGTGATGATAGAAGGATGGATGGAGGGTGATAGAAGGATGGAATGGAGGTTGATTGGAGGTGATAGAAGGATGGATGGAGGGTGATAGAAGGATGGATGGAGGGTGATAGAAGGATGGATGGAGGGTGATAGGATGGATGGATAGTGATAGAAGGATGGATGGAGGGTGATAGAAGGATTGAGGAGGTTGGATGGAGGGTGATAGAAGGATGATGGAGGGTGATAGAAGGATGGATGGAGGTTGATTGGAGGGTGATAGAAGGATGGATGAATGGAATAGAAGGATGGATGGATGGTGATAGAAGGATGGATGGAGGTGATAGAAGGATGGATGGAGGTGATAGGAAGGATGGATGGAGGGTGATAGAAGGATGGATGGAGGTGATAGAAGGATGGATGGAGGGTGATAGAAGGATGGATGGAGGGTGATAGAAGGATGGATGGAGGGTGATAGAAGGATGGATGGAGGGTGATAGAAGGATGGATGGAGGGTGATAGAAGGATGGATGGAGGGATGGAGGGTGAAGGAGGATGGAGGGTGATAGATGGAGGATGGGATGGAGGGTGATAGAAGGATGGATGGATGGAGATAGATAGATGGATGGATGGAGGGTGATAGAAGGATGGATGGAGGGTGATAGAAGGATGGATGGAGGGTGATAGAAGGATGATGGAGGATAGATGATAGAGGGTGATAGATGGATGGATGGAGGGTGATAGAAGGATGGATGGAGGGTGATAGAGGATGGATGGATGATAGAAGGATGGATGGATGGATGGAGGGTGATAGATGGATGGAGGGTGATAGAAGGATGGATGGAGGTGATAGAAGGATGGATGGAGGGGTGATAGATGGATGGAGGGTGATAGAAGGATGGATGGAGGGTGATAGAAGGATGGATGGAGGTGATAGAAGGATGGATGGAGGGTGATAGAAGGAACGAAGGAGAAGGATGGATGGATGGAGGGTGATAGGATGGATGGAGGGTGATAGAAGGATGGATGGAGGGTGATAGAAGGATGGAATGGATGGAGGGTGATTGAAGGATGGATGGAGGGTGATAGAAGGCTGGATGGAGGGTGATAGAAGATGATGGAGGGTGATAGAAGGATGGAATGGAGGGATTGAGGGTGATAGAAGGATGGATGGAGGGTGATAGAAGGATGGATGGAGGGTGATAGAAGGATGGATGGAGGGTGATAGAAGGATGGATGGAGGTTGATGAGGGTGATAGAAGGATGGATGGAGGGTAGATAGAAGGATGGATGGATGATGGATGATAGAAGGATGGATGATGGTGATAGAAGGATGGATGATGGTGATAGAAGGATGGATGGAGGGTGATAGGATGGATGGAGGGTGATATAGGATAGATGGAGGGTGATGGAGGGATGATGGAAGGTGATAGAGGGATGGAGGGTGATAGAAGGATGGATGGAGGGTGATAGAAGATGGATGGAGGGTGATAGAAGGATGGAGGTGATAGAAGGATGGATGGAGAAGGATGGATGGAGGAGTGATAGGATGGATGGAGGGTGATAGAAGGATGGATGGAGGGTGATAGATGGAGGGTGGATGGATGGATGGGTGATAGAAGGATGGATGGAGGGTGATAGAAGGATGGATGGAGGGTGATAGAAGGATGAATGGAGGATGGAGGGTGATAGAAGGATGGATGGAGGGTGATAGAAGGATGGATGGAGGGTGATAGAAGGATGGATGGAGGGTGATAGAAGGATGGATGGAGGGTGATAGAAGGATGGATGGAGGTTAATAGAAGATGGATGAATTGAGGATGATGATGGAGGGTGATAGAAGGATGGATGGAGGGTGATAGAAGGGATGGATGGGAGGTGATAGAAGGATGGATGGAGGGTGATAGAAGGATGGATGGAGGGTGATAGAAGGATGGATGGAGGGTGATAGAAGGATGGATGGAGGGTGATAGAAGGATGGATGGATGGTGATAGAAGGATGGATGGATGGATAGGTGATAGAAGATGGATGGAGGGTGATAGAAGGATGGATGGATGGATAGAAGGATGGATGATGAGGATGGATGGAGGGTGATAGAAGGATGGATGGAGGGTGATAGAAGGATGGATGGAGGGTGATAATAATGGATGGAGGGTGATAGAAGCTGATGGATGGAGGGTGATAGAAGGATGGATGGAGGTTGATAGAAGGGTGGATGGATGGAGGGGATGGAGGGTGATAGAAGGATGGATGGAGGGATAGAAGGATGGATGGAGGGTGATATGGTGAAGGATGGATGGAGGGATGATAGAAGGATGATGGAGGGTGATAGAAGGATGGATGGAGATAGATGGATGGAGGGTGATAGAAGATGGATGGAGGGTGATAGAAGGATGGATGGAGGGTGATAGAAGGATGGATGGAGATTGATAGAAGGATGGATGGAGGGTGATAGAAGGATGGATGGAGGGTGATAGAAGGATGGATGGAGGGTGATAGAAGGATGGATGGAGGGTGATAGAAGGATGGATGGAGGGTGATAGAAGGATGGATGGAGGGTGATAGAAGGATGGATGGAGGGTGATAGAAGGATGGATGGAGGGTGATAGAAGGATGGATGGAGGGTGATAGAAGGATGGATGGAGGGTGATAGAAGGATGATGGAGATTGATAGAAGGATGGATGGAGGGTGATAGAAGGATGGATGGAGGGTGATAGAAGGATGGATGGAGAGTGATAGAAGGATGGATGGAGGGTGATAGAAGGATGGATGGAGGGTGATGATGGATGGGGAGGGTGATAGAAGGATGGAATGGAGGTTGATTGGAGGGTGATGATATGGAGGGTGATAGAAGGATGGGAGGGTGATAGAAGGATGGATGGAGGTTGATTGGAGGGTGATAGAAGGATGGATGGAGGGTGATAGAAGGATGATGGATGGAGGGTGATAGAAGGATGAATGGAGGGTGATAGAACGATGGATGGAGGTTGATTGGAGGGTGATAGAAGGATGTATGGAGGGTAATAGAAGGATGGATGTATGGTGATAGAAGGATGGATGGATGGTGATAGAAGGATGGATGGAGGGTGATAGAAGGATGGATGGAGGGTGATAGGATGGATGGAGTGTGATATAAGGATAGATGGAGGGTGATGGATGGATGGATGGAGATTGATAGAAGGATGGATGGAGGCTGATAGAAGGATGGATGGAGGGTGATAGAAGGATGGATGGAGATTGGATAGAAGGATGGATGGAGGGTGAGAGAAGGATGGATGGTCAATGATAGAAGGATGGATGGAGGTTGATTGGAGGGTGATAGAAGGATGGATGGAGGGTAATAGAAGGATGGATGTATGGTGATAGAAGGATAGATGGAGGGTGATATAAGGATGGATGGAGGGTGATAGAAGGATGGATGGAGATTGGTAGAAGGATGGATGGAGGGTGATAGAAGGATGGATGGTGAATGATAGAAGGATGGAATGGAGGTTGATTGGAGGGTGATAGAAGGAGGGATGGAGGGTGATAGAAGGAGGGATGGAGGGTGATAGAGGGATGGAGGGTGATAGAGGGATGGAATCGAGGTTGATAGAAAGATGGATGGAGGTTGATTGGAGGGTGATAGAAGGATGGATGGAGGTTGATAGAAGGATGGAATGGAGGTTGATTAAAGGGTGATAGAAGGATGGATGGAGGGTGATAGAAGGATGGAGGGAGGTTGATAGAAGGATGTATGGAGAGTGATAGAAGGTTGGATAGAGGTCTATAGGATGGATGGATGGAGGGTGATAGAAGGATGGATATGGGGTGATAGAAGGATGGAGGGAGGTTGATAGAAGGATGTATGGAGAGTGATAGAAGGTTGGATAGAGGTTTATAGGATGGATGGATGGAGGGTGATAGAAGGATGGATATGGGGTGACAGAAGGATGGATGGAGGGTGATAGGATGGATGGAGGGTGATGTCGGCCCTAGTGAATGGGAGTAACCAGAAGACAGTGAAAAAGAAAGACAAGGCTGTGCACAGCAAGGTGAATGTTCTGTCTGTGTTGTGTCATCCTGAAACAGTGAGATTGGAATCTAACCTGGGGTGAGAGATCCAGAACATTGTGTGAGAGGGTCACAATGTGACATCAGCACAAATACCTTCCCTGTGACACAGCCACAGCTTACAGCTCAGACTGCAGCACAGCCTGCTGGTTAGCCATAGTCACAACTCATACACCGCAGCACAGTCACAGCACAACAAGCTGCCTTGTACACACTCTGGTCCTCCCCACTACTTTTGGAAAGGTCACCATAGAGTAAGACTGGGAGGACCTATGCCAAAGGCCCCCAGGCACAGCTGTGGATGACAGTGAGACAGTTAGAAGAGGCCATAAGGACCAAACTAGAGATGTGAGTACAGGAGCTGTCTGTAATAAAACACTGGTGTATGTTTTACACTTCAAAGCTGATAGAAAGCTGTGCGTGCCTGTACAGTATACAAACAGCTTGTATCTATCCCATTGTACTGAGAAAGGGAAAGGGTTGGTACTGTTAGTTGATGGAGAGGGTGCTGGCCCGTATTTTTCTCATAGAGAGGTCCAGGCAGAGTAGGGGGGTGTTCTTGTCTGCTTCTCAAATGGAACCCTATTCCCTACATCAGGAATATTCAACTCTTACTCTTCAAGGTCCGGCGCCTGATAGTTTTCTGTTCTCAGTGATCATTTATTGCACCCACCTTGTGTCCCATCTAAATCCCTGATTAGAGGAGAACAATTTCAAATAGCAGTGGAACTGGCTTCGAGGTCCAGAGTTGAGTTTGAAGGCCCTATATAGTGCACTACCTTTGACCCTATTGGCTCTGGTAAAAGGTAGTGCACTTCATGGGAAATAGAGTGCCATTTGGGGCCACTCCTGTCTCAGTGAAAAACCATCTAACACAAATCTACTGGGTGGCAATGAAATAGTCTGACAGAAGCCAGGCCAGTTTAGAGTTGTTACATTGTCAGAATGGCATCGGTATGTGTGTGTGTGTTGCATCATAGACCCAGGTTGTCTTTTATCCATGGATTTCTTCCTCCTCAGTTCCAGGTCTGTGTTTATGGTAACTGGAGATGATTGTGGACTGCAGGAAAAAGAGGACAGAGCACGCCCCCATTCTCATCAACAGGGCTGCAGTGGAGCAGGTTGAGAGCTTCAAGTTCCTTGGTGTCCACATCACTAACAAACTAACATGGTCCAAGCACACCAAGACAGTCGTGAAGAGGGCACGACAAAACTAATTCCCCCTCAGGAGACTGAAAAGACTCGGCATGGTCCCCAGATCCTCAAAAGGTTCTACAGCTGCACCATCAAGATTATGGTTGCATCACTGCCTGCTATGGCAACTGCTCGGTTTCCGACCGCAACGCACTACAGAGAGTAGTGCGAACAGCCCAGTACATCACTCGGGCCAAGCTTCCTGCCATCCAGGACCTTTATACCAGTGTCAGAGGAAGGCCCTAAAAATGGTCAAAGACTCCAGCCACCCTAGTCATAGACTGTTCTCTCTGCTACCACATGGCAAGCAGTACCGGAGCGCCAAGTCTGGGTCCAAGAGGCTTCTAAACAGCTTCTACCCCCAAGCCATAAGACTCCTGAACACCTAATCAAATGGCCACCTAGACTATTTGCTTTGCCCCCCTTTTTACCACCGCTGCTACTCTCTGTTGTTATCATCTATGCATAGTCACTTTAATAACTCTACCTACATGTACATATTACCTCAACTAACCAGTGCCCCCACACATCGACTCTGTACCGGTACCACCTGTATATAGTCTCACTATTGTTATTTTACTGCTGCTGTAAGTAAGCATTTCACTGTAAGCATTCACCTGTTGTATTCGGCGCATGTGAATAATACAATTTAATTTGATTTGAACTGCTGCCAATGGGACAGCTCTGTTCCCTTCATGAGCCTGGTTCTATCCCTCCCTCCATCCCTCTTTCCACCTGCGTCTCCATGGGTGTAGTCAATGGCTTTATGGACAGTTTTCTCCAGCCTAGTTGTCTCTTCAAGCTCTTTGTTTAGTTGATCAACTGTTTATGCTATATGGCCTTTTACAATTACATTACCCTGCCTGTGTGTTGTGAATGGTACTGGGTGGTGTACTGTAATGTAGTCTGTCTGTAGTTTGTCTGCTTGTGTCGGGTGAAACTTGTTTTGCTCAACTCTGTCTGTGAGCGTGAGCTGCACACTGTAGTGTGCGTGGGACCCTTGTCACTATTCACAGCCTTTATTTCAGCTACAAGCAGCTCTTTGTCTTGCTGATATTTCCCTGTGAATGTCATCTGAACTGTCTCTTGAAGAGAGGCCACTTCGGAAGGTTAATACTGAACCTTACTGTAGTGTTGTGTCTCTGGATCATTGTTTGTCCTGAATCAGAATTGTATCCTTGAAAACCAGATCTGGTATCAAAATATTTGAGAAGCAGTGCCCTATGGCTTTAATTGAACACTCCCAAACAGATATATAATATGTGAAAACCATGGAGCTGGTCTCAGAGGACAACACTGTACAATACAGGGCTTGTGTGTTGCCCCTTGTCATGCATTCAACAAATGAGTCACGTTAATGTGTTTCACATGTTGTTCTTCCCTTTATGTGCTCTTGTACTGTGTTGACCTTCAGAATACAACATAGGCGTGTCTGTGATGCAGTCCAATTCATTTATAAACGTGCTCATGTGTGTTTCACATGTTTGTCCTGTCCTTGTGTTCTCCTCATCAAACAAAGGCTAGAAGGTTTTATCAATGGCCCAGTGCTGTTCATTCAACAAAATGGTTAGCTAGTTATTGATTTTAAGCTCCAGCTGTCATGTTCATGGTGATAAAACCCATCATCAGAACTGTCTCAATGACACCCTATGAATCACCCTCTGCTTGCTGGAGATCTCAATTTCAATTCAGATAAATGTCAATGGAGGTGGAGTGGAATAGTCACCAGTCAGCCATTAGAGCCTGAGGTCAGCAGTGATCTGGACACTGAACCATAAACTCTCAGTGTGTGGGTGGGTGGGTGGGTGCAGAGCCTCAACACACAGATAGGCTGCACATCACTAACTGTCTGCTTTTCTCTCCCACAGATGACAAGCATCAAGGAGAGGTAGGTTACACACACTGTCACCCATACCCGACTGCTCTGTTTCAAATTCATGTGATGTCACAAATATAATTTCCCATAAAATCAACTTTTATTTAAATGTTTCATGTTTGGATATGGACAGAATAGCCAGATTGCAAAAACCTCATCTCTAGCTGTTGTCTATGGTTCAAGAGGCATTTCTGATGCAGTTGTCATTGATTCCTGAAATAGCATCAGTGAAATGGGATCTCTGGCTCTGCCTTGTTGGTTCACATGCTGTTCTTTTCCACCCGCACCATTCCTCCCTCCATCCCTCTACACCTCCTCACTCCATCCCTCTACACCACCAGGTCCAGAGTGCAGAGTCGTCTCCTGCTCAGAGGAAGCACAGCGTCTACTCTCCACCCACCATGAAAGGTACAGTACAGAACCTTGTTCACACAAACTGCCATAACATGATGAGATGGAAGTGCCATTAGTTCATACTCTCCCTTTTATTCTGGTGAGTGTAGGAAACACTGATGAAATGTCTGTAGTCAGCATTATACCTCCACAGAGACCACTGAAATGTGTGACTGACTTAGACAGGAGGTAGCACTGTAAATCTACATTAGATATTGATTGACTGACCAGGAAAGCTACACAATCCTACTTTACCTGCAGTGATAGACAGGGCAAAGAGAGGGCTACACCATCCTACTGCATGTCTCTCAAATAGATAGTTGTTATTCAGACAATATGTACAGAGTATCAAAATTCATTTCAGCACAGCAGCCTATTTATGGTCCAATTTTATACCACAACAAATATTTTCTTCACAAACCTGGCTTGTTAATTAGTGTGTAGATGAGAAAATATCCAACATGGCCAAACACTCCAGGCTGGATGGCCTTGAATACAGTTGCATGCTGAATATGGTCCAGTTTAATAATCGGCCCAGGTTTGGCTGGAAGGCATAGGGCTACAGATTATACTGGTAATTCATGGAAACACAAAAACAACTTTCATTGTTCCCAGAAAAAATCTGAAAAGAAATAGAAAACACACATTTTTCAGTCACGAGAGCAAAGGTTAAGAGTAGGAGACCAATTTCCGTACAAATTAAGCTCACCATTATAATTGTGATCATTGGACTCAAATTAAATCACATTTATTTATATAGCCTGTCTTACATCAGCTGATATCGCCAAGTGCTGTACAGAAACCCAGCCCAAAACCCCAAACAGCAAACAATGCAGGTGTAGAAGCACGGTGGCTAGGAAAAACTCCCTAGGAAGAAACCTAGACAGGAACCAGGCTGAGGGGTGGCCAGTTCTCTTCTGGCTGTGCCAGGTGGAGGTTATAACAGAACATGGCCAAGATGTTCAAATGTTCATAAATTACCAGCATGGTCAAATAATAATAATCACAGTAGTTGTTGAGGGTGCAACAGGTCAGCACCTCAGGAGTAAATGTCAGTTGGCTTTTCATAGCCGATCATTAAGAGTATCTCTACCGCTCCTGCTGTCTCTAGAGAGTTGAAAACAGCAGGTCTGCGACAAGGTAGCACGTCCGGTGAATAGGTCAGGGTTCCATAGCCGCAGGAGGAACAGTTGAAACTGGAGCAGCAGCACGGCCAGGAGGACTGGGGACTGCAAGGAGTCATCATGCCAGGTAGTCCTGAAGAATGGTCCTAGGGCTCTGGTCCTCCGAGAGAGAGAAAGAAATAAAGAGAGAATTAGAGAGCATACTTAAGTTCACACAGGACACCGGATAAGACAGGAGAAGTACTCCAGATATAACAAACTGACCCTAGCCCCCCGACACAAACTACTGCAGCATAAATACTGGAGGCTGAGACAGGAGGGGTCAGGATACACTGTGGCCCCATCCGATGATACCCCCGGACAGGGCCAAACAGGCAGGATATAACCCCACCCACTTTGCCATACTGTGGACCTCTATAATGTACTGTGTGTGTCCTCCACAGGCAGAGAGCCCACAGACTGCTGTAGAGGCCACAGTGAGGACAGAGACAGCCTGCCTCCTACCAGACTGCCCCAGTCCCACACAGATACACTGGCCCTAGCAGATGAGCTATCAGGGGATCTGCCACGACTGGCAGACACACCAAGGCGCAAAGACACCCCCTATCAACACCAGCCTCCCTTTACTCCAGGTAAGGCCATCACAACTCCACACATATGGAGTGAGATAGTTGCCAAAAGGTTGAAAGTACGTATCATTTTGATCGCACGAAAATCCATACGTAAATTGTTAGGATCGTAAGAAAAGCCATGCTTGAAACATAACGTAAATGTTAAATTAGTACGTACAAACCCTATGTTACGACTCTGAATGAACATTCACATGTTGGATTCTTACTTTACGTCACCATTTACCCAGTTACAGATCTTTTTGTAGATGTACAAACTTTTGGCAGTAGACAAACAGTAGCTAGTTGAAGTTAGCTAGTCAATCAAGCAACTCTAGGCCAGATGTTAGAGTTGCTTTGCAGCTTCTGGTTTCATTTTCATAATAAAAGTCTAGTGTTGCATCCTAAGATGCTGGGTTCTTTTACTGAAGACACCGAAGCGTGCTTATAATAAACGGAACAGATTTATTTCATGTTCTCCTTAACACATTCCAGTCTACTACTCTGTATAGTGTCTTCAGCTCAACTCCCCAATACATCATTGAACTTTAACCCCCCTTGCATCTCATAATCCAATCAGTTCAATGCAAGAATGGAAACCCCATTGTCATTTGTTAATTAAAATAACTCAACCTCGGCATACAAATCCCATTGGCTATGTGCAACCATTTTAAATCTAAACTCATTAACACATAACACATTTCTCAACACACCACATCTAGAGCTTGTTTTAGAACTGCATTCAATAACGACGTTGTACCAGTAGATGGCGTAGTATAGGCTTGGGCCATCAGCAAATGACTTGTGTGAGAACGATAAAGACACAGAAGAGACTTGTCTAGAATAACCTCCTGAGCTGCAAAATTGAAAGTAATTTTTGATTTATGCTAGGCTTATTCCGCTATCTACAGTAGAAGTCGGAAGTTTACATACACTTATGTTGGAGTCATTAAAACTAGTTTTTCAACCACTCCACAAATTTCTTGTTAACAAACTATAGTTTTGGCAAGTCGGTTAAGACATCTACTTTGTGCATGACACAAATAATTTTTCCAGCAATTGTTTACAGGCAGATTATTTCACTTATAATGTGTCCAGTGTGCCAGACGTTTACATACAGTAAGTTGACAGTGCCTTTAAACAGCTTGGAAAAATCCAGAAAATTATGTCATGGCTTTAGAAGCTTCTGATAGGCTAATTGACATCATTTGAGTCAATTGGAGGTGTACCTGTAGATGCATTTCAAGACCTACCTTCAAATCAGTGGCTGTTTGCTTGGCATCATGGGAAAATCAAAAGATATCAGCCAAGACCTCAGAAAAACAATTGTAGACCTCCACAAGTCTGGTTCATCATTGGGAGCAATTTCCAAATGCCTGAAGGTACCATGTTTATCTGTACAAACAATAGTACGCAAGTATAAACACCATGGGACCACGCAGCCGTCATACCGCTCAGGAAGGAGATGTGTTCTGTCTCCTAGAGATTAACGTACTTTGGTGCGAAAAGTGCAAATCAATCCCCGAACAACATGCTGGAGGAAGCAGGTAAAAAAGTACCTATATCCACAGTAAAACGAGCCCTATATCGACATAACCTGAAAGGCCGCTCAGCAAGGAAGAAGCCACTGCTCCAAAACCGCCATTAAAAAAACAGACTACAGTATGTAACTGCACACAGGGACAAAGATCGTACTTTTTGGAGAAATGTCCTCTGGTCTGATGAAACAAAAATAGAACTGTTTGGCCCTAATGACCATCGTTATGTTAGGAGGAAAAAGGGGGAGGCTTACAAGCCGAAGAACACCATCCCAACCGTGAAGCACGGGGGTTGCAGCATCATGTTATGGGGGTGCTTTACTGCAGGAGAGACTGGTGCACTACACAAAATAGATGGCATCATGAGGTATGGAAATTATGTGGATATATTGAAGCAACATCTCAAGACATCAGTCAGGAAGTTAAAGCTTGGTCGCAAACGGGTCTTCCAAACGGACAATGACCCCAAGCGTTCTTCTAAAGTTGTGGCGAAATGGCTTAAGGACAACAAAGTCAAGGTATGGAGTGGCCATCACAAAGCCCTGACCTCAATCCTATAGAACATTTGTGGGCAGACCTGAAAAAGCGTGTGCGAGCAAGGAGGCCTACAAACCTGACTCAGTTACACCAGCTGTCAGTAGGAATGGGCCAAAATTCACTCAACTTATTGTGGGAAGCTTGTGGAAGGCTACCCGAAATGTTTGACCAAAGTTAATCAATTTAAAGGCAATGCTACCAAATACTAATTGGGTTTCTCTAAAACAGGATATAGTCTACATGTGCAGCACCACATCAGAACAGTAGGCAAAATTAAGAGTGAAAAAGGGACCAAATTATTAGGGTGAGGCACATGGGCTACTAACAGCTTACTTCACAACATACACTTAGTATTACTTTCTGAGCAACAGTATACATATCTCCCTGGCAATTTACACAATTTATGCAGCAGCATACAATACCTTTTTGGCCTCACCTTGTTGTGCTGTGGCATTCTCTGCATTTATGGTGCTTTCAAGACAACTGGGAACTCAGAAAAAAACAAGGTCGAATCATGATGACATTGGTGATATTCAGGTCGGAGCTGGATGACTATTCAAAATGTCTTTTCGCAGTCGGAGCTTGTTTTTTACTGAGTTTCCAGTAGTTTTGAGCGTGTCAGAAGTCATGCTGGATTGACAGAATGGCCAATGTAGATGTTTATCCTTTTAAACTTGGAAAATAGATGGGGGGAGGGGGGCTGGTGCACTTCACAAAATAGATGGCATCATGAGGAGGGAAAATTATGTGGATATATTGAAGCGACGAATGAAAGAAAAAAAAGCTGAAATAAATAATTCTCTCTACTATTATTCTTAAAGTAAAGTGGTGATCCTAAATGTATTTGGCTAAGGTGTATGTAAACTTCCGACTTCAACTGTATATAGTAGATGTCCTAGCCTACCTCTTTCAGGTATACATTCACTGCAGTATTAGCCTTATATTTAGATAATTAATGATGGGTTATGCATAATAAGCTTCTAACTTTACTGTAAATATGCCATGCTGTTGTGTTATTTATTGGCCTTATAATTGCATAATTTATTTTTATAGCCGCATGGGGCTACTGTGGTGACCATGCAACCAAATTAATCACACTTTTTCCAGTATTTGGGAGCACGGACTGTTGGCCTTATATTAGTCATTAGGCCTGATGTGGAAGTCCACTGTACTCTAGTAGCCTGGAACCAAATCTCTATCGGCACGCCTTACCTACGAATCTCTCAGGAGGCTATTTCGTAATCAGATTTACCTTATTTAGTCGCGTAACAGGCTCTGCAGGTGTGGTTAATTTGCGCACTTTTGAATAAATGTCATTCAACCGTTGAAAACTCTCCCACTTGCTTGCCAACACATTTTCCCCTGGAGTTTTTAGCCATCCCTTTAAATACGTTACACATTTAATTAGAATTTTGTCGACAGACTCAATAGAACAAATACATCGAGAGAGGTTCAGATTATAGGGATCAAAGAAAGAAGGCAATCTATGCATATTCATCTCCATTTCAGCACCAACTGGAAGAATTCGAATACTCTGATTTTATAGATTATTTATGCACATTTATGCACGGAATACTTTATATTGATGAATACAAAATACATAGGTTTGATTAATCCTGAATGATGTCATATTCAAGTTCAATACATGAAATATTGGAATGTCGAACAATAAGCCTATGAATCTACCCTAATTCTCACTATCATGGAACTGTATGACAACAGTCGAGTTGTCGTGAACCATGCGCCATGATCCACTAACGCTAGCGACCCTTAGGAACAATTTACAAGGATGTGACAGCGGAAAAAAAGGTAAACGTAATGGAATTATGCGAAAATGAATTTATGTGGGTATTACCGACGGTGGCGCCCGATAGTCTCTAACATGATACATTTATCAAAACATTATAAAGCCGTGCAGGCGCCCAAAATGGTGGTCAGTGCAGATGCGATTATTTCTGGTAGCTGAAGGAATTATTGGATTTCCTCACCCAAATAGGACCATGTGGTCATTTTATGGTCATAAAACCCTGTATGAATATGGTGTAGTGTGTTTACCAAAGTAATTGATTACTTTCTGCAAGTTATTCACTTCGAACTATTAATTTAGCGACAACACTAGATAGCCAGATCAAAAACGAGAATGTCTTCATGAATACTTCCAGAACCAAAATCAAATAAATTGATCAATCATCAGATGGACAATTAACCGCAAAAGATGGTATGGTTTTGGGTACTCCTCTTCAGAATGTAACTGTGGGGTGAAATACTGCTGTGGGTGATGAAAATCTGGTGAGCACGGACAACAATGCTGACAACTTGCACCCATCCAGTCCCCAGCTCAGGCTGTCACTATACGACCACGACACTCCAGTCAAGCCTCAGGGGAAAAAGATGAGAGGGCAAGAGGGTGTCACCTCTTGAGATGCAAAACAATATTGTGATGCTTTTGACAGCAAAGATAGGTGAAATGACATATGGCTTGGAGGACATGGTTAGGGAAAATACTATGAAAATTGAGGCCATACAAAAAAATATGTTTACTTCATGGAGAAGTGAAAACTAACAGATCCAGCATTGTTAATCCTGAGTTTAATAATCTATGTCTTGGATTATTCGATATTTGGAGATCTAAATATCCAGATAAAAAGGACTTCACTTGGAGTAACAAGGACATGTCCAGACAGTCAAGAATGAGTCAGGGTATCAATTGAACCATCAATTCTTACTGATCATAAAAATATATTCTCATCTTTAAATATTAATGGATCTGAAGTTATTGGAAACTCAATAGTAGACTGTTGGAAGATGATAATTTCAAGATGGATGCCAAAGATATACAAGATAATTGGAGGAAAGCCCAACTATTTAAGTCTTATGGGAAATATTGGGAATTAATGAAGTATGACAAACAGCCACGAAGAGAGGTAAAGAAATGGCTGAACTTAAAAGATTGAGGGAAGAGAAACTTGTTGTCCAGAATTCATGACAACACACAATGTTACATTCACTCTTGAGTAGTTTCAAATAGTTGTTAGAGCTGTCCCTTAAGGTCGTTTACAATATAACAGTACTCCAAGTGCAACTGTTGAGGATTTTGTAGCTTCGACACAGTTAGAAGGAATGTATATATTAAACTATAAATGTAATTATGTCTATATAAAAAAAACAATGTCAATATGTTACTATTCCCTCTGCTAGAGGATACTAGAATGCAGTCCTAGGACAAGTGAACTGGAACAAAGTCTTGTTGTTGTCTGGAAAATATTTTATATCTAAATAAGGTGAAGTATCATACAAACTCATTGATAGAATCTACCCTGTAAAGACCTTTTATTATACACAGATTCAAAATAGCGATTGATAACAAATGTGTATTTTGTGGTTGTGACCCAGAGAGTCTTGACCATTTATTTTGGGACTGTTCTTATGTCAGATGATTTTGGAGTGAGTTCATGTTCATTTGAAAGACTCTGATATTATGTTTTATTTGGAACCAAATGATATGGACCCCGATTTTAACTTTCATTGTTCATGTGTTTATTTTTCATGGCATATTCTTTATCCATAAAATGAAATGGGTGGAGTACAAACTGCTCTTCACAATGTTTAAGATGTAAAAACAAAAAAGCAATGCGTACCATTAAACTTTTTGGCAAATTGAAAATGCATCTCGATATGTAATACCCGTCTGTTAGGTTTATGTACATTTGTTTGTATAATTATGTTTTGGTATTTGTTTTGTTCATGATAATAATATATATATATATTCAAATATTTAAAAATATATAATGAATAAAGCAGTGCATGGAGAATGGTGTTCTCTATAGAAAAAATAAAGTAGATGCTTTTTCCACTTGGAACCAGTAGGTTCGCTCGACCATATTCATGATTTCTTCACGCTTGAAGGTGGTGGAATTAATTAGAGAATTAAGTCAAGGACAGAAATATGGCATATCTGTAGAGCAGAGTTTGCTGGTGGGAGGAGCTATAGGAGGACGTTCTTATTGTAATGGCTCGATTGACAAATGGAATGGAGTCAAACATGTCATACCTTCACGTTTATTAAATTCCAGAAATTACAATGATCCCGTCCTCCTATAGCTCCACCCACCAGCCTCCACTGCTGTAGACACCTCCACCTTCATTTATTCAAGCTCCACCTCAGACGAATAGTGGGTGAATCTCATGCTATTCTCATGCTTAAGTTCAAGGTCAGAATACACATAGAGAGAAAAGCCATAAAAAGGGAATAACGTTCCATTTACGTTGTGATTAACTGGAGTTGGAATCTGGGCCTATGTGCTGCCTTGTCACCTCAAGCGATCTAAGACCAGGCCAGTCAAGTAGGCCAGGAAAAGCCAATGTTGTTTTATTTGTAGAATGCTTAGTAACAGGTGTAGTTCAATACTGTTGTTTAGGCGTTGCGGGTGAACAAATTTACATTGTCAAGTCTAGTGAGTCACACACTATGTACTTCATTTTCTTGAGACAACGGCTTGTGGGTTGATGTTGATCAGTGCTGTAGTGGGGGGGGGACTAATCACCAGTTGCGTTGAAAAATGTAACGCTCCCTATACTTTCAATGCTTTTTTCCACAAAAAAAGGTGGGTAAACCACTACACCACTGATGTAGATTGTAGTCAGCGGATATGAGTCAGAAAGAATATTGAGTCATACGTGTGGTCATCACTGAGTGTTTATCAAGAGAATAAAAAAGCTCTGAAAAATGAGCTGTTGATTGTAGCTGCAAGGAGCACTCTGGTAACCTTAACTAACAGATGGTCTGGTCACAGGACAGATGACAGTTGGCCCCTATGCTGACACAAACAGCATCATGCTTACACACAACAACAACACAGCATCATCCTCTGAAACACTTACTACAGTCCTTTGACAGCAAGGGGACTACACAGACAGAAATTATTGTAGTTTAGGCTTGTAGATCATGACAGTGTGTGTCAGTGTGAAGAGCTAGTAGCTGTTAGAACACACTGAGTGTGTTTCCTATTGATCTCTCTGTGACTGCAGTCACAGTCTGTCACATTACCCGTGACTATCCAGCACTCTGTCTGTCCAATCCCCAGGGGTCAAGCTGCTCAAGAGCAAATCAAAAGTATCCTTCCCTGAGGAAGAAGAGAAAGAGGAGGAGGAAGACAAGCAGAAGGATCCAAAGTGAAGAGGAACACAAACTGTAGATCCATGTTTCTGATGGTTAAAAGTTCAAACACATGACTGGGTTAAGAACTCTTGGTTAGAAATGTATCTTGATCAGGTTATAATTTTTAAACTCATAATCCAATTTATTCAGCCTTGTATTGTTGAGGTCAAGAAAGGACAATTGAATGAATTTCTCTATCTCAAACTCTTCTTTTAAGTCTTGGTTATGTATGGTGGATTATCGTTATATATTGTAATAAGAGAGTATGTGGGGAATATCAACAGCAAATACTGACTGATATGCACTTAACGTTCACTGGAAATATACAGGTTTTCATTTTCTTATAAAAGAAAATATCTACTTCTATTTTTTGCATCTCACATTGTCATCTCATAATGTAAAAACACTTGCTGATATTTCACATATATTTTTGTAGTATTTTATACTGAAACTGGGCTTTTGTGCATACAGTACAGCAGACTTGTGTACTACATACAGTACACCGAGGTACAAACAAAGACGTCCTGCAAACAAGAGTCTTCTCTGGAGTGTCTTAAGTCCTAATAAAGTTACTCATTTTATGAACACTTGGCGAAACCTGTATGTTTTTTCATCGTTCATTATTGTACAAAAATGACAAACAAATGTCATTTCTACAGCCTCATGGACACGTAATTTAACATCTATTGCCAAAACCTCTCTTATGAATGGCAGGCATTATTATTTTAGTAGGCTAATTGTTATCTCAGCAAATTAATTATGGGAAGATTTCATAAAACAAAATAAAAATATGTACCCATACATGTCGTCAGTGTATTTCTTGTGTCAATAAAGGGAGTGTAACTGTATGTTAACAGCATTACAAGGGGAAAGGTATGCAACAGCACCCCCAAGTGGGTAATATTAAGTTACATTATTCAAATCAAATTTATTTGTCACATACACATGGTTAGCAGATGTTAATGCGAGTGTAGCGAAATGCTTGTGCTTCTAGTTCCGATAATGCAGTAATAACCAACGAGTAATCTAACCTAACAATTCCAAAACTACTACCTTATACACACAAGTGTAAAGGGATAAAGAATATGTACATAAAGATATATGAATGAGTGATGGTACAGAACGGCATAGACAAGATGCGGTAGATGATATAGAGTACAGTATATACATATACATATGAGATGAGTAGTGTAGTGTATGTAAACATTATATTAAGTAGCAATGTTTAAAGTGGCTAGTGATATATTTTCCATACATTTCCATCAATTCCCATTATTAAAGTGGCTGGAGTTTAGTCAGTGTGTTGGCAGCAGCCACTCAATCTTAGTGGTGGCTGTTTAACAGTCTGATGGCCTTGAGATAGAAGCTGTTTTTCAGTCTATCGGTCCCTGCTTTGATGCACCTGTACTGACCTAGCGGGGTGAACAGGCAGTGGCTCAGGTGGTTGTTGTCCTTGATCATCTTTATGGCCTTCCTGTGACATCGGGTGGTGTAGGTGTCCTGTAGGGCAGATAGTTTGCCCCCTGGTGATGCGTTGTGCAGACCTCACTACCTACTGGAGAGCCTTACGGTTTTGGCCGGAGCAGTTGCCGTACCAGGCGGTGATACAGCCCGACAGGATGCTCTCGATTGCGCATCTGTAGAAGTTTGTGAGTGCTTTTGGTGACAAGCCGAATTTCTTCAGCCTCCTAAGGTTGAAGAGGCGCTGCTGCGCCTTCTTCACGATGCTGTCTGTGTGGGTGGACCAATTCAGTTTGTCTGTGATGTGTACGCCGAGGAACTTAAAACTTACTACCCTTTCCACTACTGTCCCATCGATGTGGATAGGGGGGTGCTCCCTCTGCTGTTTCCTGAAGTCCACAATCATCTCCTTAGTTTTGTTGACGTTGAGTGTGAGGTTATTTTCCTGACATCACACTCCAAGGGCCCTCACCTCCTCCCTGTAGGCCGTCTCGTCGTTGTTGGTAATCAAGCCTACCACTGTAGTGTTGTCCGCAAACTTGATGATTGAGTTGGAGGCGTGCATGGCCACGCAGTCGTGGGTGAACAGGGAGTACAGGGGAGGGCTCAGAACGCACCCTTGTGGGGCCCCAGTGTTGAGGATCAGCGGGGTGGAGATGTTGTTACCTACCCTCACCACCTGGGGGGCGGCCCGTCAGGAAGTCCAGTACCCAGTTGCACAGGGCGGGGTCCAGACCCAGGGTCTCGAGCTTGATGACGAGTTTGGAGGGTACTATGGTGTTAAATGCTGAGCTGTAGTCGATGAACAGCATTCTCACATAGGTATTCCTCTTGTCCAGATGGGTTAGGGCAGTGTGGTTGCGATTGCGTCGTCTGTGGACCTATTGGGTCGGTAAGCAAATTGGAGTGGGTCTAGGGTGTTAGGTAGGGTGGAGGTGATATGGTCCTTGACTAGTCTCTCAAAGCACTTCATGATGACGGGAATGAGTGCTACAGGGCGATAGTCGTTTAGCTCAGTTACCTTAGCTTTCTTGGGAACAGGGACAATGGTGGCCCTCTTGAAGCATGTGGGAACAGCAGACTGGGATAAGAATTGATTGAATATGTCCGTAAACACACCAGCCAGCTGGTCTGCGCATGCTCTGAGGACGCGGCTGGGGATGCCGTCTGGGCCTGCAGCCTTGCGAGGGTTAACACGTTTAAATGTTTTACTCACATCGGCTGCAGTGAAGGAGAGTCCGCAGGTTTTGGTTGCGGGCCGTGTCAGTGGCACTGTATTGTCCTCAAAGCGGGCAAAACAGTTATTTAGTCTGCCTGGGAGCAAGACATCCTGGTCCGTGACGGAGCTGGTTTTCTTTTGTAATCCGTGATTGACTGTAGACCCTGCCACATACCTCTTGTGTCTGAGCCGTTGAATTGTAACTCTATTTTGTCTCTATACTGACGCTTAGCTTGTTTGATTGCCTTGCGGAGGGAATAGCTACACTGTTTGTATTCGGTCATGTTTCCAGTCACTTTGCCCTGGTTAAAAGCAGTGGTTCACGCTTTCAGTGTCACATGAATGCTGCCATCAATCCACGGTTTCTGTTTTCGGAATGTTTTAATCGTTGCTATGGGAACGACATCTTCAATGCACTTTCTAATGAACTCGCTCACCGAATCAGCGTATTTGTTAATGTTGTTGTTGGATGCAGTGCGGAACATATCCCAGTCCACGTGATGGAAGCAGTCTTGGAGTGTGGAATCAGATTGGTCCGACCAGCGTTGAACACATCTGACCGCGGGAGCTTCTTGTTTTAGCTTCTGTCTGTAGGCAGGTAGCAACAAAATGGAGTCGTGGTCAGCTTTTCCGAAAGGAGTGCGGGGGAGGGCCTTATATGCGCCGCAGAAGTTAGAATAGCAATGATCCAAGGTTTTTCCAGCCCTGGTTGCACAATCGATATGCTGATACAATTTAGGGAGTCTTGTTTTCAGATTAGCCTTGTTAAAATACCCAGCTACAATGAATGCAGCCTCAGGATATGTGGTTTCCAGTTTGCAAAGAGTCAAATAAAGTTTGTTTAGAGCCATCGATGTGTCTGCTTGGGGGGGAATATATAAGGCTGTGATTATAATCGAAGAGAATTCCCTTGGTAGATAATGCGGTCGATATTTGATTGTGAGGAATTCTAAAATCAGGTGAACAGAAGGACTTGAGTTCCTGTATGTTGTTGTGACCACACCACATCTAGAGGCCAACATTCCAACATTCCAATATTACCTCTCGAGCAGGCCTGGGCAATTATTTTCTATGCAGGGCCACAATAAAATATATTTTTGCCATCGCGGGCCAGAATCATATTACAGGATTATACATCATGTGTATGACTGTGTTGACAGATATATCTACTGTAAATCATGTCCAGATATGCTACTTATTTTACTTTTTACACGTGCACAGAAGTTAACCACATCCAGGTTCTCCTTTTGGTAGGTATTTTCATTATTAAACATGCAATGAACTACACGGAGGGAAAATTACACTGTGCATTCAGCACCACGGACAGAACTCTTGTTAACAGGTATGCACAAAAACACAAAAAAGAGAGAGAGCTCAACATTACATTTAAACTACTCAATCAATGTAAGGAGTGAAGTCTCTGATGGGCATTTACTAGAGCAGTGAAGTCAGGTATAGTTTCTGACGTCGCTATGCGCAGGATTGCTGAGAGGTGAGAGTCAGTAGGAGATGAGCTGTGCCTTGACTTGCTATATTTCATTACTGAAAATGTCTGTTCACATACATAGGTAGACCCAAACAGTACAAACATCTTCTGAGCATGACTCCTAATGTTTGGAAAGTTTTGTTCATCGAGAGATGCTTAGAACCTCGTCAGTGACAGTGGAGAACTATTCAAAACAATCACTGTATCAGACTGAAGGTCAATAAGCTCAAGTTACAGGTCAGTGGGAGTGTTATCCACATTGAAGGTGAAAGGAGAAGAAACCAATAGCATTCCAACACTTTGAAATCCTCAAAATGACAAGAAAACTCACAGTTCAAAGCACGCAGCACGGATGTATACTTCTCTCGCTGGTCATCTGATAGGGAACAGACTAGTAGTGTCATCTGATAGGGAACAGACTAGGAGTGTCATCTGATAGGGAACAGACTAGTAGTGTCATCTGATAGGGAACAGACTAGTAGTGTCATCTGATAGGGAACAGACTAGTAGTGTCATCTGATAGGGAACAGACTTGTAGTGTCATCTGATAGGGAACAGACTAGTAGTGTCATCTGATAGGGAACAGACTAGTAGTGTCATCTGATAGGGAACAGACTAGGAGTGTCATCTGATAGGGAACAGACTAGTAGTGTCATCTGATAGGGAACAGACTAGTAGTGTCATCTGATAGGGAACAGACTAGTAGTGTCATCTGATAGGGAACAGACTTGTAGTGTCATCTGATAGGGAACAGGCTAGTAGTGTCATCTGATAGGGAACAGACTTGTAGTGTCATCTGATAGGGAACAGACTAGTAGTGTCATCTGATAGGGAACAGACTAGTAGTGTCATCTGATAGGGAACAGACTAGTAGTGTCATCTGATAGGGAACAGACTTGTAGTGTCATCTGATAGGGAACAGACTAGTAGTATCATCTGATAGGGAACAGACTAGTAGTGTCATCTGATAGGGAACAGACTTGTAGTGTCATCTGATAGGGAACAGACTAGTAGTGTCATCTGATAGGGAACAGGCTAGTAGTGTCATCTGATAGGGAACAGGCTAGTAGTGTCATCTGATAGGGAACAGACTTGTAGTGTCATCTGATAGGGAACAGACTTGTAGTGTCATCTGATAGGGAACAGACTAGTAGTGTCATCTGATAGGGAACAGACTTGTAGTGTCATCTGATAGGGAACAGACTAGTAGTGTCATCTGATAGGGAACAGACTAGTAGTGTCATCTGATAGGGAACAGACTAGTAGTGTCATCTGATAGGGAACAGACTAGTAGTGTCATCTGATAGGGAACAGACTAGTAGTGTCATCTGATAGGGAACAGACTAGTAGTGTCATCTGATAGGGAACAGACTAGTAGTGTCATCTGATAGGGAACAGACTAGTAGTGTCATCTGATAGGGAACAGACTAGTAGTGTCATCTGATAGGGAACAGACTAGTAGTGTCATCTGATAGGGAACAGACTAGTAGTGTCATCTGATAGGGAACAGACTAGTAGTGTCATCTGATAGGGAACAGACTTGTAGTGTCATCTGATAGGGAACAGACTAGTAGCGTCATCTGATAGGGAACAGACTAGTAGCGTCATCTGATAGGGAACAGACTAGTAGTGTCATCTGATAGGGAACAGACTAGTAGTGTCATCTGATAGGGAACAGACTAGTAGTGTCATCTGATAGGGAACAGACTAGTAGTGTCATCTGATAGGGAACAGACTTGTAGTGTCATCTGATAGGGAACAGACTTGTAGTGTCATCTGATAGGGAACAGACTTGTAGTGTCATCTGATAGGGAACAGACTTGTAGTGTCATCTGATAGGGAACAGACTAGTAGTGTCATCTGATAGGGAACAGACTAGTAGTATCATCTGATAGGGAACAGACTAGTAGTGTCATCTGATAGGGAACAGACTTGTAGTGTCATCTGATAGGGAACAGACTAGTAGCGTCATCTGATAGGGAACAGACTAGTAGTGTCATCTGATAGGGAACAGACTAGTAGTGTCATCTGATAGGGAACAGACTAGTAGCGTCATCTGATAGGGAACAGACTAGTAGCGTCATCTGATAGGGAACAGACTAGTAGTGTCATCTGATAGGGAACAGACTAGTAGCGTCATCTGATAGGGAACAGACTAGTAGCGTCATCTGATAGGGAACAGACTAGTAGTGTCATCTGATAGGGAACAGACTAGTAGTGTCATCTGATAGGGAACAGACTAGTAGCGTCATCTGATAGGGAACAGACTAGTAGTGTCATCTGATAGGGAACAGACTAGTAGTGTCATCTGATAGGGAACAGACTAGTAGTGTCATCTGATAGGGAACAGACTAGTAGTGTCATCTGATAGGGAACAGACTAGTAGTGTCATCTGATAGGGAACAGACTAGTAGTGTCATCTGATAGGGAACAGACTAGTAGTGTCATCTGATAGGGAACAGACTAGTAGTGTCATCTGATAGGGAACAGACTAGTAGTGTCATCTGATAGGGAACAGACTAGTAGTGTCAGAAGGTGAAGGAGATTGTTGGCTTCTACTTGGGGGTCAGGAGGAGTAATTTTCCCTTGAAGGCTTTGACAAGGCTGTACATCTGATGTGCTAAAAGGCCCTTCCCTTCTAGTTTGGAATTCATTCAGTTCATTCATGAGGGCCATGATGTCCACGGCGAAGGTAAAATCAGCCAATCCTTCTTTATCTTGCAGTTAAGGGAAATCCACATGTTCCTTTAATTTGCAAAAACTCATCAATCTCCGACTTCAGGTCCCACACCCTTTTAAACACCTTCCCCAAACTCAGCCATCTCACTGTCATGACGTGGCCCTTTCTGGGTACAGAACGTGGCATCCTCCTCTCTCTCTCCTACACCCAGGTTCTGTTATCTCACATCGTAAATTCCTGCAGGAGACTCCCTCCTGGCCATGCAGTATATACACTGCTCAAAAAATAAAGGGAACACTAAAATAACACATCCTAGATCTGAATGAATGAAAGATTCTTATTAAATACTTTTTTCTTTAAATAGTTGAATGTGCTGACAACAAAATCACACAAGAATTATCAATGGAAATCAAATGTGAGGTCTGGATTTAGAGTCACACTCAAAATTAAAGTGGAAAACCACACTACTGGCTGATCCAACTTTGATGTAATGTCCTTAAAACAAGTCAAATTGAGGTTCAGTAGTGTGTGTGGCCTCCACGTGCCTGTATGACCTCCCTACAACGCCTGGGCATGCTCCTGATGAGGTGGCGGATGGTCTCCTGAGGGATCTCCTCCCAGACCTGGACTATAGCATCCGCCAACTCCTGGACAGTCTGTGGTGCAACGTGGTGTTGGTGGATGGAGCGAGACATGATGTCCCAGATGTGCTCAATTGGATTCAGGTCTGGGGAACGGACGGGCCAATCCATAGCATCAATGCCTTCCTCTTGCAGGAACTGCTGACACACTCCAGCCACATGAGGTCTAGCATGGTCTTGCATTAGGAGGAACCCAGGGTCAACCGCACCAGCATATGGTCTCACAAGGGGTCTGAGGATCTCCTCGGTACCTAATGGGAGTCAGGCTACTTCCGGCAAGCACATGGAGGGTTGTGCAGCCCCCCAAAGAAATGCCACCCCACACCATGACTGACCCACCGCCAAACTGGTCATACTGGAGGATGTTGCAGGCAGCAGAACATTCTCCACGGCGTCTCCAGACTCTGTCACGTCTGTCACATGTGCTCAGTGTGAATCTGATTTAATCTGTGAAGAGCACAGGGCTCCAGTGGCGAATTTGCCAATCTTGGTGTTCTCTGGCAATTGAAAAACGTCCTGCACGGTGTTGGGCTGTAAGCACAACCCCCACGTGTGGACGTCGGGCCCTCATACCACCCTCATGGAGTCTGTTTCTGACCGTTTGAGCAGACACATGCACATTTGTGGCCTGCTGGAGGTCATTTTGCAGGGCTCTGGCAGTGCTCCTCCTGCTCCTCCTTGCACAAAGGTGGAGGTAGCAGTCCTGCTGCTGGGTTGTTGCCCTCCTCCACGTCTCCTGATGTACTAGCCTGTCTCCTGGTAGCGCCTCCATGCTCTGGACACTACGCTGACAGACACAGCAAACCTTCTTGCCACAGCTCGCATTGATGTTCCATCCTGGATGAGCTGCACTACCCGAGCCACTTGTGTGGATTGTAGACTCCACTAGAGTGAAAGCACCGCCAGCATTCAAAAGTGACCAAAACATCAGCCAAGAAGCATATGAACTGAGAAGTGGTCTGTGGTCCCCACCTGCAGAACCACTCCTTTATTGGGGGTGTCTTGCTAATCATTTCCACCTGTTGTCTATTCCATTTGCACAACAGCATGTGAAATTTATTGTCAATCAGTGTTGCTTCGTAAGTGGACAGTTTGATTTCACAGAAGTGTGATAGACTTGGAGTTACATTGTGGTGTTTAAGTGTTCCCTTTATTTTTTTGAGCAGTGTATATAGAGAGTTTCACAGTAGAACAAAGGAACTTATTCTACATCACAGAACTTGAGAACTGAACAATATCCATGTTTTGGAGAATTTGTAAATGGTCGGTGGAGAAGCCAGCTACGACCCGGTCCATTTTGTTTCATGTTTGTGACCTCATGAAAGATAATACAGCCACATTACCATACTCTGCTAATACAGGTGCCTCCATTTTGAGGTTTGCGTCTCATTATTGTATAAAATAAATGAGTAAAGATGAAACTATTTGTGAAATGATGTAATGAGGTTAATGTGAGAGAATTGTATTCCCTTGAACGTTTAACTCATTGGCCTGCCCCCATGAGCACAGACATCATCTGGCTCATGGGACAGTCCTTTTCTACTGTTCCGAATAAAACCCCCACCTGAAGAAATCCAATTCAGACCATGCGTACCTCGGTCAGCTGAGGGGGCGAAGCTTTGAGTAGAGACCACAAAAACCCCAGTGTCCGCTAAGGTTACAATGGTTGTTTAATTCCTAACCATACCACGTGGAGCATTTGGCTACATGGGTGGAAAATGGTTAAACTCTGAGACTATCGATCCTGACAGAATAAGAGCAAATCTTAGATACTAATTACTAGTCTGCAGCTAGAAATTATGTACCATGGGATGAGAAGACCGACAACCGCCGAAACATCTAATCTATAAGAACATTTCTGAATGGTACTCTGAAGTATCCATTCTAACCACGAAAGATTCCAGGGAAGCAGAGAGACGCTCGGATGAACGTTCCAACAGAAGGACTGATGATTCCAACAGAGATCACGACGACACAATGGGCGTAAATATATATTGATTGCAATTATTCCCGAATGAGTGAGCGTTCATGTGCAAAGGATTAGCATTTCATTTAATATAATTATCAACTGTGGAGTGACTCTTTTGTAATTCCCACCCTTCTCTTTCACCCTCTTCCCTTTGTCCACCAAGCTGTCAAGTTGGCTGAGCCCACTAGGGAACATCCCCTATAATTTCCTTGTAACCATATCTACTGTTTGTTTGTTTGTGCATTTCTGTGATTATTTAGTTAGTTAGTAAATTAATGATTAAGACAATTGATGTATGGATGATTCATAGTAAAGGCTGGGTCCGTGCAGATAACCAACAATGTACGACGTTTGGAATGAGACTAACGTGAGTTAAAGAATAATTAATTAATTAGAAGACTAATTGATCAGATATTAAAATATCTGAAGAATTATATTAGGAAAATTATAACTTTGTAATCTGAAGATTTTCCTTGGTGCCCCAACTTCCTAGTTAATTACATTAACATGATTAGTTTAATCACGTAATAATAATTACAGAGAATTGATTTGATAAAATAACAGTCTTCACTGTATCCACAGCATGGCTCATTTTCAGAAAACATTTACAGAGCACCTCCTGATGAATAATGCAATGCAGGGGGAAAAAAATGATCTGGGTTCAACTCTTGATACATGATCTTGTATCCATTTTTTTCCTGTCAAGTTTGGGCACCCATCAGTGGTCACACTGGATAACTTTTCAAAACTCAGTCCCACACACTTAGTAACCTCCTCCAATAAATATTTCCCTGTGGTTGTGCTCTTCGTTGACTGCACTGAAGCAAGCTCCTCTGTCATTTCAAAATCTGGGCTTCTGCCTCGTAAGAATATTAACAACTGCTCCGTGTCACGTGCATCACTGCTCTCATCCAGGGCCAAGGAGAAATAGGTGAAATCCTTTACCATTCTCTGCGATGTCCTCAACACGCCGTGTCACTGTTCGTCTTGACAGGGAAACATTTTCAAACATTTCTTTCTTGTCGGGGCAAAGTATTGCTGCAGAGTCAATGAAACATTCTTTAATGAATTTGGCCTCCGCGAATGGCTTGCTATGTTTAGCATTTTTGTGGGACAGTACGTGGCTAGCTCTTACAATTCTGTCATTTGCTGAATGCAGCTTTGTGAAAAGTCCTTGCTGCTTTTGCAACTGAGAAAGCAACTCTTTTGATGCACTTGTCCTCTGCTCAGAAGACATATTCCTATGTTTCTCTGCATGCTTCATCTGGAAGTGTCGGGTCAAGTTGTAGTCTTTCAAGACAGTGATGTTTTCTTTGCACAATAAGCACACAGCTTTCCCTGATACCTCAATAAAGAAATATTTAAATGTACACTCTAGCTGGAATGCCCTACATTCATTGTCTACTTTCCTTTTCTTTGAAAAACTCCTCTTTGCGCAATTTCTAGCTAGCTACTATTTGTAACTGTGACATGTGTGTCATCCTGTCAGTCACTGTCGGTCCTCGTACAGTTGTTATTTATACGATCCTTCAAAATAAATGTCCCACAAGCGGTGGAAGTTAAATCATTACAGAAAGTTCAGTATTCATTGGGCTTTAAATTTGAACAACAATTATGTTCTTCAAAACTTTACTATCACAAATTCTTTATGTGATCTGAGCATGATTCCCCGGCCCGTATTGAATCAGGTCGCGGGCTGCATACGGCCCCCGGGCCAGCCTTTGCCCAGTCCTGGTCAAGAGTCAAATCTGTGTATGTCAACAGAGAACACTATCGTGATCGTCCTTTCTTACGCTTGCAGTATAATATAGTGAGTGTGTACGGTGCAAACCCATCTAAAAGACCGAAGGAAAATAGACAGATAAATAGACCATAAAGACTGAATGAAAATAGACAAAAACCACTTCCGGTGAAAAGTGGAGCATGAAGACCCCTATCTTTAATAAATAACAATAAAATGAATCAGAACAAATTTACAATAAAAAAACAAACAAATATAATGCCTGTTGAATCAGGAAGTGGCAGTGTTGTTGGGTAGCCTATCAAAATCAAGGGCTCTGAAGAGACTCCTCCCCATGCTCAAGGACTGGCTCAGGGCCTTCTCCTGCAAGCAACAACAGTTACCATGACAACACAGCGTCACTCAGCTGTAACCTTGACAACCCTCCACTCGGCAGCTATCTATTTCTTCGACACTTGGTCACAGATGGCTGTAACTGACAACACAATTATAGAAACGAGAAAAATACCACATAGCTATAGCTTACTGACAGGGCAACAGCATTGTTAAAAGGCATGACTGTTGGTTTCACTGTGCTATTGTGCTGTGTTGTATTGCATTGCATGTTGTTGTGTTGCGTTATGTTACGTTGCACTACATTATGTTGCATTGTTGTATTGTACATTCTATCGTATATCATATATCGTATCATATCATAATCGCTAGCTAGCATTCCTACCGTTCCATGGTAGGTGTTCAGGAGAGATGGAACCATGTGTTGTCTCTTTATCCTCAGACGGTGACAGAGGCCTGTGGTCCAGCTCTGAGTCCTCCTGGGAAGAGTTATTGGAGTTTGTGTTTGTGTTGTTCATCAGTTCAATGAAGGGCTCTGATTTAAGCTCCTGGCTGTGTCTCTCAGGGCTGGTGTGAGTCAACGTAACCTCTGTGTTCATCAAGGACTCCTCCTCTGGGTCAGAAGTCAACTCAGCTTGCTCTTTCCTCGCCAACTCTGAAGAAACGAGAACACAAGCAACAGGAATGAACCTGTAATGTCATGTCATCGTCTTCTGACAATGGCAAGAACATAAAACACAAAGAAGGATAGGTATTCAGGTGATTGAAGAAGACAAAGAAAAAAAAGGAAGAAGAGCAACAACAACTATACCTTGTACAGAGAGCTCCTTCCATCTGTCTTTGTTGTGTTGGATGACCTCTGCCAGTGTGTGTCTGACCCGTTTCAGGTCAATGCCAGCCAGGCTATAGTCTGTAGTGAGCCCCTGGTCAACCCCCTGGCTGGACCCTCGACCACTGTGTCTCTGGACTGACTCCACCACCGTCACTGACCCACTACCTGTCAAACTGAACCAACAAGCAACTTACAACAGAAACTCTGTCAAATTATGTCCATGCCGTAAGTCAGAGTGACAATGACACCAACTCTTTGTGTGGCGGTCCTAATATGGACATATGATATAGAACAGAAAACACTGCAGTAATACTTGGTTGCTTATTCCACAGCTTAGAACGATCATAGAGATAGAAGACAGAGAAATTCTGAGTGTGAGTGGTACTGGTGATACTGGTAGGCATTTTGAATACGTCAGAGATGCTAATCTGGGAAAACTGGGATTTTCCAGAGTTTATAATAATGGGAATGTGTCTCACCTTGACCTGCGGACACCAGTGTCGTGTGACTTTAAGGTATCCTCTATGAGAGGTGTAATGATCTTCTCTGTCGTGTCCACCAACACAGAGAATGTGGGTTCTACTATGAAGTCAATGAACCCTGGGAGACAGACAGAGAAACTGATGATTGTACTTTTCAGAGAAACAGGAGAAAAAACAGTGTGTGATGTTACAGCAAATGTAATTTATGATGACAGACAGTGAAGATTCCCATGCCTTATCGTAGCAAGGGAAAAATATCTGATAATATCTCAAATGTCCACATGGTGGCGCATTTGCGCTATGGCCTGTCTGAGTACACAAACCCTTCAGACCTGTATGAAACAGCTCACATGGGGGGCAATAACAGGATGTGATGCTCACCTATTTGTGACTGGGCAATCATGGTAGCTTTACGATCACACAGAGGGGAGAATGGCAGCCCTAACTCAACCTCCTTATCGCCCTGTAAGAAACAACAACAATACCAGCCTTTAGAACCATATCAATGCAGAATGGCAGGAGCGGCTCTACTGTATAATGTAACATGATTCACTACAATACCCATAATGCTCAATGTAACATATCCAGTTGATCCAAGTGAAGATATTCCTAAAGCTATTGGAATGGTATCCCATATCCTTAGCAATACAGGGTACATACATAATACAGTGGTCAAGTTTCCCTCTCCCATGGTATCTGTCAGGGACTGTAGGGTAGGACGTTGTTGGTACTGTACCTGTCTGAAGAACTCCTCCATCAGGGCTTGTGTCCATCGGTAGTGCAGCTTCCAGGCCTTGGCTGGGTGGCTGATGTCAGCTGCATGCAGCATCAGAGATAGGGCTTTAGCCTTGTCTACTCTGTAGAAACAACAGTACATCATCTAACACAAATACATATACACTGATACACTAAGACAGACAGCCAGGCAGCATCAGAGATACAGTAGGGCTTTAGCCTGGTCTACTCGGTCAATCAACCACACAGACAACAGTACATCAGATACACTCAAGACAGACAGACGGACGGACGGGCGGGCGCACACACACACACACAGATATCATACAGGGACACATAAAGGATCAAGATGAAAGGCATGGTCCAGAGAGCTGGGGCTATAGGTTAGACGTTAGGGTTTAGCGGTGGGGGCTAAGGGTTCAGGGGTCATAGGTCAGGGTCCAGAGACAGTCCACTCACCCCTCGGGCTGCTGCAGGGCGTTCCTCATGGTTTTGATCTGCTGGAAATGGCAGGACATGTCTGTACTCATCACCATCTCAATCACCAGAGTCCGCAGTTCTCTGACAGACAGACAGGTTAGAGTTAGGTGAAAGAGAAATGGCAGGACATGTCTGTACTCATCACCATCTCAATCACCAGAGTCCGCAGTTCTCTGACAGACAGACAGGTTAGAGTTAGGTGAAAGAGAAATGGCAGGACATGTCTGTACTCATCACCATCTCAATCACCAGAGTCCGCAGTTCTCTGACAGACAGACAGGTTAGAGTTAGGTGAAAGAGAAATGGCAGGACATGTCTGTACTTATTACTATCTCAATCATCAGGATCCGTAGCTCTCTGGAAACAAACACAGGAGAACAGGGTCAGTTTCCACCTAGCCACTCCAGCTGTTCTTGGATTCTCAAGGACAAGAACACATGGTGATGTCTAGCACCGCTTCTTCACGACAAACCCCAGTCATTAGCATAGCATTTCTATACAGTACCTACTGATCGGAGTGAGCTGTGGAACTTTCCATAATCACTGAATCACAGCCAGAAGATGACTGACCACCCCTTAGAGCCTGGTTTCTCTCCAGGTTTCTTCCTAGGTTCCTGCATTTCCAGGGAGTTTTTACTAGCCACCATGCTTCTACATTTGCATCGCTTGCTCATTGGTGTTTTAGGCTGGGTTTCTGTATAAGCACTTTGTGACAACTGCTGATGTTAAAAGGGCTTTATAAATACAGTACCTATACAAAGGTATGTGGACACCCCTTCAAATGTGTGGATTCTGCTATTTCAGCCACAACTGTTGCTGACAGGTGTACACAATTGAACACACAGCAATGCAATCTCCATAGACAAACATTGGCAGTAGAATGGAATGTTGCAGCCTTACTGAAGAGCTCAGTGACTTTCAACATGGCACAGTCATAGGATGCCACCTTTCCAACAAGTCAGTTCGTCAAATGTCTGCCCTGCTAGAGCTGCCCCGGTCAACTGTAAGTGCTGTTAATGTGAAGTGAAAACTTCTAGGAGCAACAACGGCTCAGCCGCGAAGTGGTAGACCACAAAGCTCACAGAATGGGGTCGCTAAGTTCTGAAGCGCGTTCCCTGGAGTGATGAATCACGCTTCACCATCTTGCAGTCCGACAGACTAAACTGGGTTTGGCGGATGCCAGGAGAACGCTAAAATTCCTTGAAAAAGTATTCATCCCCCTTGGCGTTAGTCTTGTTTTGTTGCATTACAACCTGTCATTTAAATGTATTTTTATTTGGATGTATGTAATGGACATACACAAAATAGTCCAAATTGGTGAAGTGAAATTAAAAAAAGAATGGAAAAGGGGTGCATGTACTGTATGTATTCACCCCCTTTGCTATGAAGCCCCTAAATAAGATCTGGTGCAATCAATTACCTTCAGAAGTCACATACATGTAATTAGTTAAATAAAGTCCACCTGTGTGCAATCTTAGTGTCCCATGGTGTCAGTATATATACACCTGTTCTGAAAGGCCCCAGAGTCTGCAACACCACTTAGCAAGTGGCACCACCAAGCAAGCGGCACCACGAAGACCAAGGAGTGCTACATACAGGTCAGGGACAAAGTTGTGGAGAAGTACAGATGAACATCCCATGGAGCACCATTAATTAAATAATGAAAAAATGGAAAGAATATGGCCACAACAAACCTGTCAAGAGAGGGCCGCCCACCAAAACTCATGGACCAGGCAAGGAGGGCATTCATCAGAGAGGCAATAAAGAGACCACAGATAACCCTGAAGGAGCTGCAAAGCTCCACAGCGGAGATTGGAGTATCTGTCCATAGGACCACTTTAAACGGTACACTACACAGAGCTGGGCTTTATGGAAGAGTGGCCAGAAAAAAAGCCATCGCTTAAAGAGAAAAATAAGAAAACACATTTGGTGTTCGCCAAAAGGCATGTGGGAGACTCCCCCACAATATGGAAGAAGGTACTCTGGTCAAATGTAGCTTTTTGGCAATTATTGAAAACACATCTGGCACAAACCCAACACCTCCCATCACCCTGAGAACACCATCCCCGCAGTGAAGCATGGTGGTGGCAGCATCATGCTGTGGGGATGTTTTTCATCGGCTTGGACAGGGAAACTGGTCAGGAAACCTGTTTCAGTCTTCCAGAAAGTGGGACGGAGGTTCACCTTCCAGCAGGACAATGACCCTAAGCACACTGCTAAAGCAACACTTGAGTGGTTTAAGGGGAAACATTTAAATGTCCTGGAATGGCCTAGTCAAAGCCCAGACCTCAATCCAATTGGGAATCTGTGGTATGACTTAAAGATTGCTGTACACCAGCGGATCCCATCCAACTTGAAGGAGCTGAAGCAGTTTAACCTTGAAGAATGGGCAAAAATCCCAGTGGCTAGATGTGCCAAGTTTATAGAGACATAACCCAAGAGTGTTGCAGCTTTAATTGCTACAAATGGTAGCTCCACAAAGTGTTGACTTTGGTTTTTTTTTTGTGCTGTTTCCTGTTTGTTTCACAATAAAAAATATTTAGAATCTGTACCTCCCTGAATGCATTGTGCCAAATGTGAAGTTTGGTGGATTAGGAATAATGGCCTGGGGCAGTTTTTCATGGTTCAGGCCAGGCCCCTTAGTTTCAGCAAAGGATCATCTCAATGCTACAGCATACAATGACATTGTAGTCAATTCTAGGGAAAGCCCTTTCCTGTCTCAGCATGACAATGCCCCTGTGCACAAAGTGAGGTCCATACAGAAATGGTTTGTCGAGATCTTCACTGGCCTGAACAGAGCCCCGACCTCAGCCCCATTGAACACCTTTAGGATGAATTGGAATTGTGAGCCAGGCCTAATCGCTCAACATCAGTGCCTGACCTCACTAATGCTTGTGTGACTGAATGGAATCAAGTCCCTGCAGCAATGTTCCAACATCTAGTGGAAAGCCTTCCCAGAAGAGTGGATGCTGTTATAGCAGCAATAAGGGGACCAACTCCACATTAATGCCCATTATTTTGGAATGAGATGAGTAGATGTCCACATACTTTTGGTCATGTAGTTTGATTGATTGATTGAATGTAACATATTCACTCTGTCATCCAGGTTATATAATAGTCTTGCATTGAAATACACCACACCACATTTGTATCCAAACCTAGAATCGAGGCAAGTATCCAGGTTATGTTACAGTTCTTGCCCCTTCGTTCTTTGAAATGTTGATCTCAATTAATTCATCAAATGCATTTTATAAAGCCCTTTTTACATCCGCAGTTGTCACTAAGTGCTTTACAGATATCCAGCTTAAAACCCCAAAGCTTGAGGATCTGAGGAGTCTTTCTTAACTCACCGCCAGTCATCTTTTGACAGGTTGACCAGTATGTTCATCTCATCTTCTTGCATAAGTCTGTAGGCAGCACTGACATGGTGGTTCTCCAGGACTGACCGGTCATTGTACAGGATGGCCACCTCTGACCTGGAGAGAGGAAGAGAAGAAGCAGAAGAAGAGGGAAGAGAAGGTGTGATTATTCATTGTGCCACATGGGGCTTCCCAGACTGGATAACTTTACCAGGTAGCCAACTTGTATGGAAACACTACCCCAGTGGGCAAAACTGGTTGAAGCGGAACTCATTCCGACCAGTTTTGAAATGACGATAGTGATTATGAAAGCGATGGTAGCGACTCGAGATGGTAGCGATTTTAGAACACATAATCACAGAAGGGGAGTTTGAACAATACCTTCATATTCCATCTCACCACACAACAACCCTCATGTCTAAAGGGCCAGAGTCCTTTCTGATCTTTGTCATTAGACTAGAAAGCCATGCAGACGTTTAAACTAAGTGAAGGGTTTAATCTCTCCCTCCCTCACACATTCTCACTCTGTCTCTCTTTCGTTGCAATCCCTTGTTATCACTGAGGTCAATGAGGCAATATGAATTATTCTTATTGTGCACTTCACTTTAATGGGTTGTTTAAATGGGTGCCTTCACTTAAATGGGTTCTTTATACGGCCATGTTCCTTTCTTCAGGCTACCATTGGCATTCATTAGTCAGGGTCAGACTGACTGCACTGTCTGTCTGGGAGGCAAATGGTATACTAAAAGTACAATACAAGGACATCTTCAGTTTAACATTGGTATTGATAGGATGGAATTAATGGAAATGGCAATAAGTAATTATCGTTGAGTCATCAATCAGTCTATTAGGTCAATTACTATCAGTGGTACAGTGGCTTAGAAATTAAAATATCTACTGACTGAAGAATACGGACACACTCACCTGGTCTGAATGTGAAAGTTGTTGGTTGTCCCAGTGTGTTCAAAGTCATGGATAGCTGCAGCAAACACCATGGCTAGAATGTCCAGTTCAGTGAGCCAGTGCTGAGGGAGGGAGGGAGGGAGAGAGGGAGAGAGGGAGAGAGGGAGGGAGAGAGAGAGAGAGAGAGAGAGAGAGAGAGAGAGAGAGAGAGAGAACAAGAAACATAGTCAGAACCTGTCCTTTGATTTGTGTATGATGCTGGGGGATAATTCTCACCATAATGCCAGTGTGGAGCATCAGATAGTGTGCTGTCTGTGTGACGTCAGCAGCGTGGATGAGGTTGTGGTAGGGGTTTCTGTGTTTACTGTAGCCCACCTCTAGAGCCTCTACGAAGGTCACCAGAGATGAAACTGGAATCTGGAGAAGACAGGGAGGTTAAGACAGGTAGCCTAGTGGTTAGAGCATTAGACTAGTAACCGAAATGTTGCAAGATCAAATCCCTGAGCTGACAAGGTAAAAATCTGTCGTTCTGCCCCTGAATAAGGCCATTAACCCACTTTTAGGCCATTAACCCACTTTTCCTAAGCTGTCATTGAACATAAGAATTTGTTATTAACTGACTTGCCTAGTTAAAAAAAGATAACACTGGTATCTGAACAGTGAGGTTATGACACCAGAGATGACACTGGTATCTGGGTTAGAACAGAGAGGTTAAGACACTGGTATCTGGTTTAGAACAGGGAGGTTAAGACACCAGAGATGACACTGGTATCTGGTTTAGAACAGGGAGGTTAAGACACCAGAGATGACACTGGTATCTGGGTAAGAACAGAGAGGTTAAGACACTGGTATCTGGGTTAGAACAGGGAGGTTAAGACACTGGTATCTGGGTTAGAACAGGGAGGTTATGATACCAGAGATGACACTGGTATCTGGGTTAGAACAGGGAGGTTAAGACACCAGAATTGACACTGGTATCTGGGTTAGAACAGAGAGGGTAAGACACTGGTTTCTGGGTTAGAACAGAGAGGTTAAGACACTGGTATCTGGGTTAGAACAGAGAGGTTAAGACACTGGTATCTGGGTTAGAACAGAGAGGTTAAGACACTGGTATCTGAGTTAGAACAGGGAGGCTAGGTCTGCCTGATAAATTGTAAAGATGGGATGCACTCCACCACCAAAATAATTGTAAAAATCAAGTATATTCTGTCTTTTAATCAAAGATCACAATTTTGAAAAGACAGAAACAGAAGCCAGAGCTCAAAGTTTCAGCTAGATGAACAACTAGAAGGTGATTGGCTCTGTGCTGGGTCATGGAGGGCCAGTTTCACCACAGACAACCACTAACACAGTGAGTTCCAGGCAACTGGAGAGACAGAAGTGAAATGTTATCACGCACATCACCGACTTCATTACAGAAAATGTAACTCATGCACACTCCTGCAATATACTGTATTATAAGAGCGTCTGCTAAATGACTTAAATGTAAATGTAAATGTACATCTGCAAGTTGTTTATTGTTCAAATTGTTGTGTGCGGGAGTTAGCTTTTCTACAATGAAGCTGGAGAGATAAAGAGATACACGTGTGGGAGCTTCGTGTACATGTACTGTAGCTTGTGTGCAAGATTAACTTCTATTGCTTAATCAGACTAAGAGCAGAGCACGGCCCAGAACACTGCTCTTCCTAAACCCACTATCCGTAGGCGACTATCTTTGGGTGACTATCTGTAGGCAACTATCTATGGGTGACTATCTGTAGGCAACTATCTATGGGTGACTATCTGTAGGCAACTATCTATGGGTGACTATCTGTAGGCAACTATCTATGGGTGACTATCTGTAGGCAACTATCTATGGGTGACTATCTGTAGGCAACTATCTATGGGTGACTATCTGTAGGCAACTATCTATGGGTGACTATCTGTAGGCAACTATCTATGGGTGACTATCTGTAGGTGATTATCTATGGGTGACTATCATTAGAAGACAATCTGTTGGGGACTATCTGTAGGTGACTATATACAGTAGGTGACTATATACAGTAGGTGACTATATACAGTAGGTGACTATCTGTAGGTGACTATATACAGTAGGTGTCTGTAGGTGACCATCTATGGATGACCATCTGTAGGCGACTATCTATGGGTGACTATCTATAGGTGACTATATATACAGTAGGCGACTATTTGTAGGTGACTATCTATGGGTGACTATCTGTAGGTGACTATATATATAGTAGGCAACTATCTGTAGGTGACTATCTATGGGTGACTATCTGTAGGTGACTATATATATAGTAGGCAACTATCTGTAGGTGACTATCTATGGGTGACTATCTGTAGGTGACTATATATATAGTAGGCAACTATCTGTAGGTGACTATCTATGGGTGACTATCTGTAGGTGACTATATATATAGTAGGCAACTATCTGTAGGTGACTATCTATGGGTGACTATCTGTAGGTGACTATATATATAGTAGGCAACTATCTGTAGGTGACTATCTATGGGTGACTATCTATGGATGACCATCTGACTATCTATCTGTAGGTGACTATATATATAGTAGGCAACTATCTGTAGGTGACTATCTATGGGTGACTATCTGTAGGTGACTATATATATAGTAGGCAACTATCTGTAGGTGACTATCTATGGGTGACTATCTGTAGGTGACTATATATATAGTAGGCAACTATCTGTAGGTGACTATCTATCAACTATCTGTAGGTGACTATCTATGGGTGACTATCTGTAGGTGACTATATATATAGTAGGCAACTATCTGTAGGTGACTATCTATGGGTGACTATCTGTAGGTGACTATATATATAGTAGGCAACTATCTGTAGGTGACTATATATGGGAGACTATCTGTAGGTGACTATATATATAGTAGGCAACTATCTGTAGGTGACTATCTATGGGTGACTAAGGTCCTGTTCCTCTGCCCAGATATTTTTTGCTGACACATGCCATATCTTACAACACCTGGATAGGTATTTTATATCAGTTTACCACATCATATGTTACAGCAATCTGGTGCCCGACGGCACAGTCCATGCAACGTCTGAGCAGTGGAACACGACGTATCTATAGGTGACTATCTGTAGGTGACAGGGCTGAAGTGGCAGAAGTGTAAATATGTATAGGTCGGATATTGATGGATTCACAAGGTGGGGCTACAAACCATATGACTTTGAATAGAGGGTCACTGTTGTATGATCTGTAACACATTACGGCTACATAAGATTACTACATGCCTCAAGCCCTGCTGTGTGTTCTGGGCCCTGCTCTTAGTTATGTCATATAGTGTTATGTAGTCCTTATGACAGAGCGTTCAAGTAAAGTCCAACCATATGATCATATTAATGAAAAGATTATCCTCAAATTGGGATCAAAGCACAGTAAGTGTCGGTGATATTCTCACCACTCATCTAACAGAGGACGTGTACAAACTCTCATCTAAAACCAGACAAAGAGATGAGGACAAAGAACAGAACAGTGTGAGGTTGGAGTGCTAAATGATGTCTTCACGAGGCACCCAGAGGCCTGTGGTGCAGAACAGACGACAGAGGGAGACACACACACACACAATACCCACGCATGCATGCACTCACAAACAGACCCACACACACACAATACCCACGCATGCATGCACTCACAAACAGACCCACACACACACAATACCCACACATGCATGCACTCACAAACAGACCCACACACACACACACATACACACACATTTCAGGGACCCTTTTTGGCTCTTGAGCGTTACTTTCAGAATTACTGGTTTAAAAGTTTACAAAACATCTGTTCAATCACTCACACACACAGATAGATGTACTCACACACACAGATAGATGTACTCACACACATAGATAGATGCACTCACACACAGAGATAGATGCACTCACACACACAGAGATAGATGCACTCACACACACAGAGATAGATGCACTCACACACACAGACCCTGACGTTAATGATCAAGAGAGAGACTGAAGAAAGACTAACCCTGAAGCGGTTGATCAGATCATAGCGGGTGAGCAGTTCGTACACCAGGAACTTCAATGCGTGTTCACTGCTGGCCTCGTGGAGCGCAAACACATCAAAGGACCATTTATCTACATCCTGTAAACAATCAGATGATGGTAGGGATGATGACAGCACAGAATTAAATAGAACATACATTGGGTACTATAAAATAAAACATATTACTTATACACAATAACACATTTTATCATCTCTATGGATTTCAGAATAGGATGGTGTTATGATAAAGTCAGGTACATATTGTACAGCTGTAATAAAGCCTGTATTCTGTATCATTATGAATGATATGACACAGTTTATTATCCCTGTAATGTTTTAAAATGGCATCATTCCCATCTCAAAAAAGTATGTAAAATCAGGAGGAATTCAGCTAAAATCCTTGTAATTGAGGAAATCCGTTCCCAAATATACCCACATGTAAAAAGAAAGACGTGATCATGTCTCAGCGTAATCAAAGTATGAAGTGATTGTTATTATAATATTTTAAGATTCAATCTCTTTTTGAGCATACTCATGCTAAATTTGTAGTGTTAAACATTTAATTAAAATTATACTTCAGCCCACGACAATCTGCTCTGACAAAAATCAGGCTGAATCTAGCTGCCTACCCTACTGTATAGTAGGCATAGTAATGGTAATACGATGTACAGTATCAAGCACCTTCAAAACAGCGATGGCAGCTGGAGGGTACGTCAGCCCAGCCATGTTAGACGTCCGTCTGTACATCCTGAAGACAGATACACAATCATTAGGTAGTTAGACAAAATAATTGCAATAAAATGGGTTGAAATAATGCTAGAATAATTAGTGGTTGTAATGATTTAATTTAAAGTCAGTTTTGCCTGCTGTGGCAGCTCGTGTACATGTACTTTGTATACATAGAAAACACAGGGACAACAAACAGCGGCTGATGATTTCAATTGTATACATCCTTTTATGGTATCAAAATGCTACAGTCACATAAAGACACAATACCTCCATGTTCAACCATAACCAGTAATGGTGGGAGCAACAGTAATTACATTTTTTTTTAACTAAAAGGCAGCAAGGCTTTTGAGAAGGCATTCTTTGTAGATAAAATACTTTTGGACCGGCCAAAGGCTGGGTGTTGAAAGGGGTGTGGGGTGGGATGAGACAGGACTAATAAATAAGGCCAAAGAAAGACTGGGCTGTGGAAACAGCAACAAAGAAAGACTGGGCTGTGGAAACAGCAACAAAGAAAGACTGGGCTGTGGAAACACAACAAAGAAAGACTGGGCTGTGGAAACAGCAACAAAGAAAGACTGGGCTGTGGAAACAGCAACAAAGAAAGACTGGGCTGTGGAAACAGCAACAAAGAAAGACTGGGCTGTGGAAACACAACAAAGAAAGACTGGGCTGTGGAAACAGCAACAAAGAAAGACTGGGCTGTGGAAACAGCAACAAAGAAAGACTGGGCTGTGGAAACAGCAACAAAGAAAGACTGGGCTGTGGAAACAGCAACAAAGAAAGACTGGGCTGTGGAAACAGCAACAAAGAAAGACTGGGCTGTGGAAACAGCAACAAAGAAAGACTGGGCTGTGGAAACAGCAACAAAGAAAGGTGTGACATGTCGGAATCCAGCCAAGTTCACTCTGTTCTTCAAGTGTGTAGCTAATTTAAGAGAAGAGGGATGCGTCCCAAATAGCACACTATTCTCTACGGGTAATGGTCAAAAGTTGTGCACTATAGAGGGAATAGGGTACAATTTGGAACTCATCCTACATGTAGTTAATAAAAGAGAAGAAGAATCTGGCAGGCTGGGCTTTGACTGTATTCTCCTCTCTCCTCTTCTCTGAGAGTGTTTGTAATCACAGACCTGTTAGTTTTTCACGGGATAATCCGGGCTGAAGAGATCACACTGTCTGACAAACATACTTTATATGTAACAACAGATCTTACAACATTCTTAACATGTGGAATTACAACACACATTTTATAACTCAAATTATACTGTTGGTCACTAAAGAAGAACCCATCAAAACACATTAAGCATTAACCTATTTAGTTTGACGAATTTGAGAAATAAACTAAGAAATAAAAATTCCAACTGTCGAACTGAGCATGAAATCTCAAATACCTGCATTGTGCCTTTCATTTTGTAATATTCAGCTTCAGGAAATAAAGATGTAGAGGATTGTTTCCAACAGGTGTCTATGGCACACTGAAATATCCGAGTAGTTGCCATGGGAATAAGAGTGAGACACAGGCCCTACCAGCAGCTCGAGGAGATTGAGACGCGTTGCTGAATATTATGTTTACATATTCATGTTGGTGCCCAATGTAAGTAGGCAATTATGCTCAAGAAATTTTACGCACATTTCACTAATGTCCATTTCTATTACTGGCAGAATGTCTGTTGTTCTTTCTAAGAGCAACACCACAACTGAAAGCCACCATGTCTGTTTGTGCCCAGGTTTTGAATAATAACCATTTTCTATTGAAAGGCAGAATGACAGTTGCGTTTTCCTTTTAAGAAACAACACTACCTCTGAAGTCATTCATAGGAGCTTGGAATAAGTGTTGATGGTCTGATGGTATGTTGTTTTTGTACTTATCTGTACATGTCTCTGCATACTTATCCATATCAATAGCCTACTATAATTCTCTTATAGGGTTATTTCCCCATGCCTCATGAAAGTACAATCTCTCAACGAAAAAGAGTGGGTGTGTGTGTGTGTCTGTGTGTGTGTGTGTGTGTGTGTGTGTGTGTTTGCGTGCGTGTGTACCTCTCGACGAAGATGCCAGCCTGCACGGCATGGACAATGCTCCTGAACCGTGGTTTCTCCTCGGGTCGTCTCCTGACCACGCCCATCTTCCTGGTGAAGGTTGAGGCCAGCCAATCACGCACCTCCATGGGCACAGAGTCCGCCTGGATGTCACTGAGCTCATCCTCAGTGTCTAGAAGACGCCTGGTAGGGGGACATCAAGGGACAGAGTCACACTCCGGCTCACATAGAATACACATTACACAAATGTATCAGCACCATACTATACCTCACAACCCTACCATACTATACCTCATAACCCTATCATACTACACCTCATAACCCTACCATACTATACCTCATAACCCTACCATACTATACCTCATAACCCTACCATACTATACCTCATAACCCTATCATACTATACCTCACAACCCTACCATACCTCATAACCCTACCATACTATACCTCATAACCCTACCATACTATACCTCATAACCCTACCATACTATACCTCATAACCCTACTATACCTCATAACCCTACCATACTATACTTCATAACCCTACCATACTATACCTCACAACCCTACCATACTATACATCATAACCCTACCATACTATACCTCATAACCCTACCATACTATACCTCATAACCCTACCATATCTCATAGCCCTACCATACTATACCTCATAACCATACCATACTAAACCTCATAACCCTACCATACTATACCTCATAACCCTACCATACTATACCTCATAACCCTACCATACTATACCTCATAACCCTACCATACTATACCTCATAACCCTACCATACTATACCTCTTAACCCTACCATACCTCATAACCCCACCATACCTCATAACCCTACTATACCTCACAATCCTACCATACTATACCTCATAACCCTACCATACTATACCTCATAACCCTACCATACCTCATAACCCCACCATACCTCATAACCATACTATACCTCATAACCCTACCATACTATACCTCACAACCCTACCATACCTCATAACCCTACCATACTATAGCTCATAACCCTACCATACTATACCTCACAACCCTACCATACCTCATAACCCTACCATACTATACCTCATAACCCTACCATACTATACCTCATAACCCTACCATACTATACCTCACAACCCTACCATACTATACATCATAACCCTACCATACTATACCTCATAACCCTACCATACTATACCTCATAACCCTACCATATCTCATAGCCCTACCATACTATACCTGATAACCCTACCATACCTCATAACCCTACCATACCTCATAACCCTACCATACTATACCTCATCACCCTACCATACTATACCTCATAACCCTACCATATGTCATAACCCTACCATACTATACCTCATAACCATACCAAACTATACCTCATAACCCTACCATACTATATCTCATAACCCTACCATACCTCATAACCCTACCATACCTCATAACCCTACCATACTATACCTCATAACCGTAGCATACTATACCTCATAACCCTACCATACTATACCTCATAACCCTACCATACTATACATCATAACCCTACCATACCTCATAACCCTACCATACCTCATAATCCTACCATACTATACCTCATAACCCTAACATACTATACCTCATAACCCTACCATACCTCATAACCCTACCACACCTCATAACCCTACCATACTATACCTCATAACCCTACCATACCTCATAACCCTACCCTACCACACCTCATAATCCTACCATACTATACCTCATAACCCTACCATACCTCATAACCCTATCATACTGTACCTCATAACCATACCATACTATACCTCATAACCCTACCATACTATACCTCATAACCCTACCATACCTCATAACCCTACCATACTATACCTCATAACCCTACCATACTATACCTCATAACCCTACCATACCTCATAACCCTACCATACCTCATAACCCTACCATACCTCATAACCCTACCATACTATACCTCATAACCCTACCATACTATACCTCATAACCCTACCATACCTCATAACCCTACCATACTATACCTCATAACCCTACCATACTATACCTCACAACCCTACATTACCTCATAACCCTACCATACTATACCTCATAACCATACCATACCTCATAGCCCTACCATACTATACCTCATAACCCTACCATACTATACCTCACAACCCTACCATACTATACCTCATAACCCTACTATACCTCATAACCCTACCATACTATACCTCATAACCCTACCATACTATACCTCATAACCCTACCATACTATACCTCATAACCCTACCATACTATATCTCATAACCCTACCATAATATACCTCATAACCCTACTATACCTCATAACCTTTCCATACTACACCTCATAACCCTACCATACTATACCTCATAACCCTACCATACTATACCTCATAACCCTACCGTTCTGCACATCATAACCCTACCATACTATACCTCATAACCCTACCATACTATACCTCATAACCCTACCATACTATACCTCATAACCCTACCATAATATACCTCATAACCCTACTATACCTCATAACCCTACCATACTACACCTCATAACCATACCATACTATACCTGATAACCTTACCATACTATACCTCATAACCCTACCATACCTCATAACCCTACCATACCTCATAACCCTACCATACTATACCCCATCACCCTACCATACTATACCTCATAACCCTACCATACTATACCTCATAACCATACCAAACTATACCTCATAACCCTACCATACCTCATAACCCTACCATACCTCATAACCCTACCATACCTCACCTCATAACCCTAGCATACTATACCTCATAACCCTACCATACCTCATAACCCTACCATACTATACCTCATAACCCTACCATACTATACCTCATAACCCTACCATACCTCATAACCCTACCATACTATACCTCATAACCCTACCATACCTCATAACCCTACCATACTATACCTCATAACCCTACCATACTATACCTCACAACCCTACCATACTATACCTTATAACCATACTATACCTCATAACCCTACTATACCTCATAACCCTACCATACTATACCTCATAACCCTACCATACCTCATAACCCTACCATACTATACCTCATAACCCTACCATACTATACCTCATAACCCTACCATACTATACCTCACAACCCTACCATACTATACCTCATAACCCTACTATACCTCATAACCCTACCATACTATACCTCATAACCCTACCATACTATACCTCATAACCCTACCATACTATACCTCATAACCCTACCATACTATATCTCATAACCCTACCATAATATACCTCTATAACCCTACTATACCTCATAACCCTTCCATACTACACCTCATAACCCTACCATACTATACCTCATAACCCTACCATACTATACCTCATAACCCTACCATACTATACCATCATAACCCTACCATACTATACCTCATAACCCTACCATACTATACCTCATAACCCTACCATACTATACCTCATAACCCTACCATAATATACCTCATAACCCTACTATACCTCATCACCCTACCATACTATACCTCATAACCCTACCATACTATACCTCATAACCATACCAAACTATACCTCATAACCCTACCATACTTCATAACCCTACCATACCTCATAACCCTACCATACCTCACCTCATAACCCTAGCATACTATACCTCATAACCCTACCATACTATACCTCATAACCCTACCATACTATACGTCATAACCCTACCATACTATACCTCATAACCCTACCATACTATACCTCACAACCCTAACATACCTCATAACCCTACCATACTATACCTCATAACCCTACCATACTATACCTCATAACCCTACTATACCTCATAACCCTACCATACTATACCTCATAACCCTACCATACCTCATAACCCTACCATACTATACCTCATAACCCTACCATACTATACCTCACAACCCTACCATACTATACCTTATAACCCTACTATACCTCATAACTCTACCATACTATACCTCATAACCCTACCATACTATACCTCATAACCCTACCATACCTCACAACCCTACCATACTATACCTCATAACCCTATCATACTATACCTCATAACCCTACCATACTACACCTCATAACCCTACCATACTATACCTCATAACCCTACCATACTATACCTCATAACCCTACCATACTATACCTCCTAACCCTACCATACTATACCTCACAACCCTACCAAACCTCATAACCCTACCATACTATACCTCATAACCCTACCATACTATACCTCATAACCCTACCATACTATACCTCACAACCCTACCATACCTCATAACCCTACCATACTATACCTCATAACCCTACTATACCTCATAACCCTACCATACTATACCTCATAACCCTACCATACTATACCTCACAACCCTACCATACTATACATCATAACCCTACCATACTATACCTCATAACCCTACCATACTATACCTCATAACCCTACCATATCTCATAGCCCTACCATACTATACCCCATAACCCTACCATACGTCATAACCCTACCATACTATACCTGATAACCCTACCATACCTCATAACCCTACCATACCTCATAACCCTACCATACCTCATAACCCTACCATACTATACCTAATCACCCTACCATACTATACCTCATAACCCTACCATACGTCATAACCCTACCATACTATACCTCATAACCATACCAAACTATACCTCATAACCCTACCATACTATACCTCATAACCCTAGCATACTATACCTCATAACCCTACCATACTATACCTCATAACCCTACCATACTATACCTCATAACCCTACCATACTATACATCATAACCCTACCGTACGCCATAACCCTACCATAATATACCTCATAACCATACCATACTATACCTCATAACCATACCATACCTCATAACCCTACCATACCTCATAATCCTACCATACTATACCTCATAACCCTAACATACTATACCTCATAACCCTACCATACCTCATAACCCTACCACACCTCATAACCCTACCATACTATACCTCATAACCCTACCATACTATACCTCATAACCCTACCATACCTCATAACCCTATCATACTATACCTCATAACCATACCATACTATACCTCATAACCCTACCATACTATACCTCATAACCCTACCATACCTCATAACCCTACCATACTATACCTCATAACCCTACCATACTATACCTCATAACCCTACCATACTATACCTCATAACCCTACCATACCTCACAACCCTACCATACTATACCTCATAACCCTACCATACTATACCTCATAACCCTACCATACTACACCTCATAACCCTACCATACTATACCTCATAACCCTACCATACTATACCTCATAACCCTACCATACTATACCTCATAACCCTACCATAATATACCTCGTAACCCTACTATACCTCATAACCCTACCATACTATACATCATAACCCTACCATACTATACCTCATAACCCTACCATACTATACCTCATAACCCTACCATACTATACATCATAACCCTACCGTACGCCATAACCCTACCATACTATACCTCATAACCATACCATACTATACCTCATAACCCTACCATACCTCATAACCCTACCATACCTCATAACCCTACCATACTATACCTCATAACCCTACCATACTATACCTCATAACCCTACCATACCTCATAACCCTACCATACCTCATAATCCTACCATACTATACCTCATAATCCTACAATACTATACCTCATAACCCTGCCATACCTCATAACCCTACTATACCTCATAACCCTACCATACTATACCTCATAACCCTACCATACCTCATAACCCTACCATACTATATCTCATAACCCTACCATACTATACCTCACAACCCTACATTACCTCATAACCCTACCATACTATACCTCATAACCCTACCATACCTCATAACCCTACCATACTATACCTCATAACCCTACCATACTATACCTCATAACCCTACCATACTATACCTCACAACCCTACCATACTATACCTCATAACCCTACCATAATATACCTCATAACCCTACCATACCTCATATCCCTACCATACTATACCTCATAACCATACCATACTATACCTCATAACCCTACCATACTATACCTCATAACCCTACCATACCTCATAACCCTACCATACCTCATAACCCTACCATACTATACCTCATAACCCTACCATACTATACCTCATAACCCTACCATACCTCATAACCCTACCATACCTCATAATCCTACCATACTATACCTCATAATCCTACCATACTATACCTCATAACCCTGCCATACCTCATAACCCTACTATACCTCATAACCCTACCATACTATACCTCATAACCCTACCATACCTCATAACCCTACCATACTATATCTCATAACCCTACCATACTATACCTCATAACCCTACCATACTATACCTCACAACCCTACCATACTATACCTCATAACCCTACTATACCTCATAACCCTACCATACTATACCTCATAACCCTACCATACCTCACAACCCTACCATACTATACCTCATAACCCTACCATACTACACCTCATAACCCTACCATACTATACCTCATAACCCTACCATACTATACCTCATAACCCTACCATACTATACCTCATAACCCTACCATACTATACCTCATAACCCTACCATACCTCAAAACCCTACCATACTATACCTCATAACCCTACCATACTACACCTCATAACCCTACCATAATATACCTCATAACCCTACCATACTATACATCATAACCCTTCAATACCTCACAACCCTACCATACTATACCTCATAACCCTAACATACTATACCTCATAACCCTACCATACCTCATAACCCTACCATACTATACCTCATAACCCTACCATACTATACCTCATAACCCTACCATACTACACATCATAACCCTACCATACTATACCTCATAACCCTACCATACTATACCTCATAACCCTACCATACTATACCTCATAACCCTACCATAATATACCTCGTAACCCTACTATACCTCATAACCCTACCATACTATACATCATAACCCTACCATACTATACCTCATAACCCTACCATACTATACCTCATAACCCTACCATATGTCATAACCCTACCATACTATACCTCATAACCATACTATACCTCATAACCCTACCATACTATACCTCATAACCCTACCATACCTCATAACCCTACCATACCTCATAACCCTAGCATACTATACCTCATAACCCTACCATACTATACCTCATAACCCTACCATACTATACCTCATAACCCTACCATACCTCATAACCCTACCATACTATACCTCATAACCCTACCATACTATACCTCATAACCCTACGATACTATACCTCATAACCCTACCATATGTCATAACCCTACCATACTATACCTCATAACCATACTATACCTCATAACCCTACCATACTATACCTCATAACCCTACCATACCTCATAACCCTACCATACCTCATAACCCTACCATACTATACCTCATAACCCTAGCATACTATACCTCATAACCCTACCATACTATACCTCATAACCCTACCATACTATACCTCATAACCCTACCATACCTCATAACCCTACCATACTATACCTCATAACCCTACCATACTATACCTCATAACCCTACCATACTATACCTCATAACCCTACCATACTATACCTCATAACCATACTATACCTCATAACCCTACCATACTATACCTCATAACCCTACCATACCTCATAACCCTACCATACCTCATAACCCTACCATACCTCATAACCCTACCATACTATACCTCATAACCCTACCATACTATACCTCATAACCCTACCATACTATACCTCATAACCCTACCATACTATACCTCATAACCCTACGATACTATACCTCATAACCCTACCATACCTCATAACCCCACCATACCTCATAACCCTACCATACCTCATAACCCTACCATACTATACCTCATAATCCTACCATACTATACCTCATAACCCTACCATACTATACCTCATATCCGTACCATACCTCATTACCCCACCATACCTCATAACCCTACCATACCTCATAACCCTACCATACTATACCTCATAACCCTACCATACTACACCTCATAACCCTAACATACTATACCTCATAACCCTACCATACGTCATAACCCTACCATACTATACCTCATAACCATACCAAACTATACCTCATAACCCTACCATACCTCATAACCCTACCATACCTCACCTCATAACCCTAGCATACTATACCTCATAACCCTACCATACTATACCTCATAACCCTACCATACTATACCTCATAACCCTACCATACCTCATAACCCTACCATACTATACCTCATAACCCTACCATACTATACATCATAACCCTACCGTACGCCATAACCCTACCATACTATACCTCATAACCATACCATACTATACCTCATAACCCTACCATACCTCATAACCCTACCATACCTCATAATCCTACCATACTATACATCATAACCCTAACATACTATACCTCATAACCCTACCATACCTCATAACCCTACCACACCTCATAACCCTACCATACTATACCTCATAACCCTACCATACTATACCTCATAACCCTACCATACCTCATAACCCTACCATACTATACCTCATAACCATACCATACTGTACCTCATAACCCTACCATACTATACCTCATAACCCTACCATACCTCATAACCCTACCATACCTCATAACCCTACCATACCTCATAATCCTACCATACTATACCTCATAATCCTACCATACTATACCTCATAACCCTACCATACCTCATAACCCTACTATACCTCATAACCCTACCATACTATACCTCATAACCCTACCATACCTCATAACCCTACCATACTATACCTCATAACCCTACCATACTATACCTCACAACCCTACATTACCTCATAACCCTACCATACTATACCTCATAACCCTACCATACCTCATAACCCTACCATACCTCATAACCCTACCATACTATACCTCATAATCCTACCATACTATACCTCATAACCCTACCATACCTCATAACCCTACTATACCTCATAACCCTACCATACTATACCTCATAACCCTACCATACCTCATAACCCTACCATACTATATCTCATAACCCTACCATACTATACCTCATAACCCTACCATACTATACCTCACAACCCTACCATACCATACCTCATAACCCTACTATACCTCATAACCCTACCATACTATACCTCATAACCCTACCATACTATACCTCATAACCCTACCATACCTCACAACCCTACCATACTATACCTCATAACCCTACCATACTATACCTCATAACCCTACCATACTACACCTCATAACCCTACCATACTATACCTCATAACCCTACCATACTATACCTCATAACCCTACCATACTATACCTCATAACCCTACCATACCTCAAAACCCTACCATACTATACCTCATAACCCTACCATACTACACCTCATAACCCTACCATAATATACCTCATAACCCTACCATACTATACATCATAACCCTTCAATACCTCACAACCCTACCATACTATACTTCATAACCCTAACATACTATACCTCATAACCCTACCATACCTCATAACCCTACCATACTATACCTCATAACCCTACCATACTATACCTCATAACCCTACCATACTATACCTCATAACCCTACCATACTACACATCATAACCCTACCATACTATACCTCATAACCCTACCATACTATACCTCATAACCCTACCATACTATACCTCATAACCCTACCATAATATACCTCGTAACCCTACTATACCTCATAACCCTACCATACTATACATCATAACCCTACCATACTATACCTCATAACCCTACCATACTATACCTCATAACCCTACCATATGTCATAACCCTACCATACTATACCTCATAACCATACTATACCTCATAACCCTACCATACTATACCTCATAACCCTACCATACTATACCTCATAACCCTACCATACCTCATAACCCTAGCATACTATACCTCATAACCCTACCATACTATACCTCATAACCCTACCATACTATACCTCATAACCCTACCATACCTCATAACCCTACCATACTATACCTCATAACCCTACCATACTATACCTCATAACCCTACCATACTATACCTCATAACCCTACCATACTATACCTCATAACCCTACCATATGTCATAACCCTACCATACTATACCTCATAACCATACTATACCTCATAACCCTACCATACTATACCTCATAACCCTACCATACCTCATAACCCTACCATACCTCATAACCCTACCATACTATACCTCATAACCCTAGCATACTATACCTCATAACCCTACCATACTATACCTCATAACCCTACCATACTATAACCCTACATAACCCTACCATACTATACTCATAACCCTACCATACTATACCTCATAACCCTACCATACTATACCTCTATAACCCTACCATACTATACCTCATAACCCTACCATACTATACCTCATAACCACCATACTATACCTCATAACCCTACCATACTATACCTCATAACCCTACCATACCTCATAACCCTACTACCATACCTCATAACCCTACCATACTATACATAACCCTACCATACTATACCTCATAACCCTACCATACTATACCTCATAACCCTACCATACTATACCTCATAACCCTACCATACTATACCTCATAACCCTACCATACTATACCTCATAACCCTACCATACTATACCTCATAACCCTACCATACCTCATAACCCTACCATACCTCATAACCCTACCATACCTCATAACCCTACCATACTATACCTCATAACCCTACCATACTATACCTCATAACCCTACCATACTATACCTCATATCCCTACCATACCTCATAACCCCACCATACCTCATAACCCTACCATACTATACTCATAACCCTACCATACTATACCTCATAACCCTACCATACTACACCTCATAACCCTACCATACTATACCTACATACTACCCTACCATACTATAACCCTCATAACCCATAACCATACTATACTATACCTCATAACCCTACCATACTATACCTCATAACCCTACCATACTATACCTCATAACCCTACCATACTATACCTCATAACCCTACCATACTATACCTCATAACCCTACCATACTATACCTCATAACCCTACCATACTATACCTCATAACCCTACCATACTATACCTCATAACCCTACCATACCACATAACCCTACCATACTATACCTCATAACCCTACCATTCTATACCTCATAACCCTACCATACTATACCTCATAACCCTACCATACTATACATCATAACCCTACCGTACGCCATAACCCTACCATACTATACCTCATAACCATACCATACTATACCTCATAACCCTACCATACCTCATAACCCTACCATACCCTCATAATCCTACCATACTATACATCATAACCCTAACATACTATACCTCATAACCCTACCATACCTCATAACCCTACCACACCTCATAACCCTACCATACTATACCTCATAACCATACCATACTATACCTGATAACCCTACCATACTATCATAACCCTACCATACTATACCTCATAACCCTACCATACTGTACCTCATAACCCTACCATACTATACCTCATAACCCTACTATACCTCATAACCCTACCATACCTCATAACCCTACCATACCTCATAACCCTACCATACTATACCTCATAATCCTACCATACTATACCTCATAACCCTACCATACCTCATAACCCTACTATACCTCATAACCCTACCATACTATACCTCATAACCCTACCATACCTCATAACCCTACCATACTATACCTCATAACCCTACCATACTATACCTCACAACCCTACATTACCTCATAACCCTACCATACTATACCTCATAACCCTACCATACCTCATAACCCTACTATACCTCATAACCCTACCATACTATACCTCATAACCCTACCATACCTCATAACCCTACCATACTATACCTCATAACCCTACCATACTATACCTCACAACCCTACATTACCTCATAACCCTACCATACTATACCTCATAACCCTACCATACCTCATAACCCTACCATACTATACCTCATAACCCTACCATACTATACCTCATAACCCTACCATACTATACCTCACAACCCTACCATACTATACCCCTCATAACCCTACTATACCTCATAACCCTACCATACTATACCTCATAACCCTACCATACTATACCTCATAACCCTACCATACTATACCTCATAACCCTACCATACTATACCTCATAACCCTACCATACTATACCTCATAACCCTACCATACTACACCTCATAACCCTACCATACTATACCTCATAACCCTACCATACTATACCTCATAACCCTACCATACTATACCTCATAACCCTACCATACTATACATAACCCTACCATACTATAACCCTACATAATAACCCTACCATACTACACCTCATAACCCTACCATACTATACCTCATAACCCTACCATAATATACCTCATAACCCTACCATACTATACCTCATAACCCTACTACAATACCTCACAACCCTACCATACTATACCATAACCCTAACATACTATACCTCATAACCCTACCATACCTACCTCATAACCCTACCATACTATAACCCTCATAACCCTAACCACCATACTATACCTCATAACCCTACCATACTATACATCATAACCCTACCATACTATACCTCATACCTCAACCCTACCATACTATACCTCATAACCCTACCATACTATACCTCATAACCCTACCATACTATACCTCATAACCCTACCATACTATACCTCATAACCCTACCATACCTCATAACCCTACCATACTATACCTCATAACCCTACCATACTATACCTCATAACCCTACCATACTATAACCTACCATACTATACCTCATAACCCTACCATACTATACCTCATAACCCTACTATACCTCATAACCCTACCATACTATACCTCATAACCCTACTATACCTATAACCCTACCATAACCTCATAACCCTACCATACTATACTCATAACCCTACCATACTATACCTCATAACCCTACCATACTATACCTCATAACCCTACCATACTATACCTCATAACCCTACCATACTATACCTCATAACCCTACCATACTATACCTCATAACCCTACCATACTATACCTCATAACCCTACTATACTATACTCATAACCCTACCATACTATAACCTCCATAACCCTACCATACTATACCTCATAACCCTACCATACTATACCTCATAACCCTACCATAATATACCTGATAACCCTACCATACTATACATCATAACCCTACCTATACCTCATAACCCTACCATACTATACCTCATAACCCTAACATACTATACCTCATAACCCTACCATACCTCATAACCCTACCATACTATACCTCATAACCCTACCATACTATACCTCATAACCCTAACTACCATACTATACCTCATAACCCTACCATACTATACCTCATAACCCTACCATACTATACCTCATAACCCTACCATACTATACCTCATAACCCTACCATACTATACCTCATAACCCTACCATACTATACCTCATAACCCTACCATACTATACCTCATAACCCTACCATACTATACCTCATAACCATACTATACCTCATAACCCTACCATACTATACCTCATAACCCTACCATACTATACCTCATAACCCTACCATACCTCATAACCCTACCATACCTCATAACCCTACCATACTATACCTCATAACCCTACCATACTATACCTCATAACCCTACCATACTATACCTCAGAACCCTACCATACTATACCTCATAACCCTACCATACCTCGTAACCCTACCATACTATACCTCATAACCCTACCATACTATACCTCATAACCCTACCATACTATACCTCATAACCCTACCATACTATACCTCATAACCCTACCATATATCATAACCCTACCATACTATACCTCATAACCCTACCATACTATACCTCATAACCCTACCATACTATACCTCATAACCCTACCTATACCTCATAACCCTACCATACCTACATAACCCTACCATACTATACCTCATAACCCTACCATACTATACCTCATAACCCTACCATACTATACCTCATAACCCTACCATACTATACCTCATAACCCTACCATACCTCATAACCCTACCATACTATACCTCATAACCCTACCATACTATACCTCATAACCCTACCATACTATACCTCATAACCCTACCATACTATACCTCATAACCCTACCATACCTCATAACCCTACCATACTATACCTCATAACCCTACCATACCTATACCTCATAACCCTACCATACTATACCTCACAACCCTAACCATACTATACCTCATAACCCTACCATACTATACCTCATAACCCTACCATACTATACCTCATAACCCTACCATACTATACCTCATAACCCTACCATACTATACCTCATAACCCTACCATACATACCTCATAACCCTACCATACCTCATAACCCTACCATACTATACCTAAACCCTACCATACTATAACCTCATAACCTCATAACCTACCATACTATACCTCATAACCCTACCATACTATACCTCATAACCCTACCATACCTATAACCCTACCATACCTCATAACCCTACCATACCTCATAACCCTACCATACTATACCTCATAACCCTACCATACTACCCTCATAACCCTACCATACTATACCTCATAACCCTACCATACTATACCTCATAACCCTACCATACTATACCTCATAACCCTACCATACCTCACTAACCCTACCATACTATACCTCATAACCCTACCATACTATACCTCATAACCCTACATATACTCATAACCCTACCATACTATACCTCATAACCCTACCATACCACATAACCCTACTATACCTCATAACCCTACCATACTATACCTCATAACCCTACCATACCTCATAACCCTACCATACTATACCTCATAACCCTACCATACTATACCTCACAACCCTACATTACCTCATAACCCTACCATACTCATAACCCTACTATACCATAACCCTACCATACCTCATAACCCTACCATACTATACCTCATAACCCTACCATACTATACCTCATAACCCTACCATACTATACCTCATAACCCTACCATACTATACCTCATAACCCTACTACTATACCTCATAACCCTACCATACTATACCTCATAACCCTACCATACTATACCTCATAACCCTACCATACCTCATAACCCTACCATACTATACCTCATAACCCTACCATACTATACCTCATAACCCTACCATACTATACCTCATAACCCTACCATACTATACCTCATAACCCTACCATACCTCATAACCCTACCTACCTCATAACCCTACCATACTATACCTCATAACCCTACCATACCTCAAACCCCATACCATACTATACCTCATAACCCTACCATACTATACCTCATAACCCTACCATACTATACCTCATAACCCTACCATACTATACCTGATAACCCTAACCCCATACTATACCTCATAACCCTACCATACTATACCTCACAACCCTACCATACTATACCTCATAACCCTACCATACTATACCATACATAACCCTACCATACCTCATAACCCTACCATACTATACCTCATAACCCTACCATAATATACCTCATAACCCTACCATACTACACATCATAACCCTACCATACTATACCTCATAACCCTACCATACTATACCTCATAACCCTACCATACTATACCTCATAACCCTACCATACTATACCTCGTAACCCCATACTATACCTCATAACCCTACCATATGTCATAACCCTACCATACTATACCTCATAACCATACTATACCTCATAACCCTACCATACTATACCTCATAACCCTACCATACTATACCTCATAACCCTACCATACCTCATAACCCTACCATACCTCATAACCCTACCATACTATACCTCATAACCCTAGCATACTATACCTCATAACCCTACCATACTATACCTCAGAACCCTACCATACTATACCTCATAACCCTACCATACCTCATAACCCTACCATACTATACCTCATAACCCTACCATACTATACATCATAACCCTTCAATACCTCACAACCCTACCATACTATACCTCATAACCCTACCATACTATACCTCACAACCCTACATTACCTCATAACCCTACCATACTATACCTCATAACCCTACCATACCTCATAACCCTACTATACCTCATAACCCTACCATACTATACCTCATAACCCTACCATACCTCATAACCCTACCATACTATACCTCATAACCCTACCATACTATACCTCACAACCCTACATTACCTCATAACCCTACCATACTATACCTCATAACCCTACCATACCTCATAGCCCTACCATACTATACCTCATAACCCTACCATACTATACCTCATAACCCTACCATACTATACCTCACAACCCTACCATACTATACCTCATAACCCTACTATACCTCATAACCCTACCATACTATACCTCATAACCCTACCATACTATACCTCATAACCCTACCATACCTCACAACCCTACCATACTATACCTCATAACCCTACCATACTATACCTCATAACCCTACCATACTACACCTCATAACCCTACCATACTATACCTCATAACCCTACCATACTATACCTCATAACCCTACCATACTATACCTCATAACCCTACCATACCTCAAACCCCTACCATACTATACCTCATAACCCTACCATACTACACCTCATAACCCTACCATACTATACCTCATAACCCTACCATAATATACCTGATAACCCTACCATACTATACATCATAACCCTTCAATACCTCACAACCCTACCATACTATACCTCATAACCCTAACATACTATACCTCATAACCCTACCATACCTCATAACCCTACCATACTATACCTCATAACCCTACCATAATATACCTCATAACCCTACCATACTACACATCATAACCCTACCATACTATACCTCATAACCCTACCATACTATACCTCATAACCCTACCATACTATACCTCATAACCTTACCATAATATACCTCGTAACCCTACCATACTATACCTCATAACCCTACCATATGTCATAACCCTACCATACTATACCTCATAACCATACTATACCTCATAACCCTACCATACTATACCTCATAACCCTACCATACTATACCTCATAACCCTACCATACCTCATAACCCTACCATACCTCATAACCCTACCATACTATACCTCATAACCCTAGCATACTATACCTCATAACCCTACCATACTATACCTCAGAACCCTACCATACTATACCTCATAACCCTACCATACCTATACAACCCTACCATACTATACCTCATAACCCTACCATACTATACCTCATAACCCTACCATACTATACCTCATAACCCTACCATACTATACCTCATAACCCTACCATACTATACCTCATAACCCTACCATACTATACCTGATAACCATACTATACCTCATAACCCTACCATACTATACCTCATAACCCTACCATACCTCATAACCCTACCATACCTCATAACCCTACCATACTATACCTCATAACCCTACCATACTATACCTCATAACCCTACCATACTATACCTCATAACCCTACCATACTATACCTCATAACCCTACCATACCTCATAACCCTACCATACTATACCTCATAACGCTACCATACTATACCTCATAACCCTACCATACTATACCTCATAACCCTACCATACTATACCTCATAACCCTACTATACCTCATAACCCTACCATACTGTACCTCATAACCCTACCATACTATACCTCATAACCCTACCTATACCTCATAACCCTACCATACTAACCCTACCTCATAACCCTACCATACTATACCTCATAACCCTACCATACTATACCTCATAACCCTACCATACTATACCTCATAACCCTACCATACCTATAACCCCACCATACCCCTCATAACCCTACCATACCTCATAACCCTACCATACTATACCTCATAATCCTACCATACTATACCTCATAACCCTACCATACTATACCTCATATCCCATACCATACCTCATAACCCCACCATACCTCATAACCCTACCATACCTCATAACCCTACCATACTATACCTCATAACCCTACCATACTACACCTCATAACCCTACCATACTATACCTCATAACCCTACCATACTATACCTCATAACCCTACCATACTATACATCATAACCCTTCAATACCTCACATAACCCTACCATACTATACCTCATAACCCTACCATACTATACCTCATAACCCTACCATATGTCATAACCCTACCATACTATACCTCATAACCATACTATACCTCATAACCCTACCATACTATACCTCATAACCCTACCATACCTCATAACACTACCATACCTACATAACCCTACCATACTATACCTCATAACCCTACCATACTATACCTCATAACCCTACCATACTATACGTCATAACCCTACCATACTATACCTCATAACCATACCAAACTATACCTCATAACCCTACCATACTATACCTCATAACCCTACCATACTAGACCTCATAACCCTACCATAATCATATACCTCTATAACCCTACCATACTATACCTCATAACCCTACCATACTATACATCATAACCCTTCAATACCTCACAGCCCTACCATACTATACCTCATAACCATACCATACTATACCTCACAACCCTACCATACCTCATAACCCTACCATACCTCATAACCCTACCATACTATACCTCATAACCCTACCATACTAGCCTCATAACCCTACCATACCTCATAATCCTACCATACTATACCTCATAATCCTACCATACTATACCTCAGAGCCTACCATACCTCATAACCCTACTATACCTCATAACCCTACCATACTATGGGTGTTCATAACCCTACCAGTACCTCAGATAACCCTACCATACTAGATACCTGAGCATAACCCTACCATACTATACCTCATAACCCTTCATACTACACCTCATAACCCTACCATACTACACATCATAACCCTACCATACTATACCTCATAACCCTACCATACTATACCTCATAACCCTACCATACTATACCTCATAACCCTACCATAATATACCTAGGTAACCTACTATACCTCATAACCCTACCATACTATACATCATAACCCTACCATACTATGTTTCATAACCCTAAGGATACTATACCTCTAACCCACCATACTATATAGATAACCACATATTATATACTATGACCATCATAACCCTACCATGCGTCATAACCCTAATATACCTCATTGTTTACCCTACTATACCTCATAACCCTAAATACTGTTACATAACCCTACCATACTATACCTGGCATAACGCTACCATACTATACCTCATAACCCTACCATACTATACCTCATAACCCTACCATACTATACCTCATAACCCTACCATACCTCATAACCCTACCATACCTCATAACCCTACCATACCTCATAACCCTACCATACTATACCTCATAACCCTAGCATACTATACCTCATAACCCTACCATACTATACCTCATAACCCTACCATACTATACCTCATAACCCTACCATACTATACCTCATAACCCTACCATACTATACCTCATAACCCTACCATACCTCATAACCCCACCATACCTCATAACCCTACCATACCTCATAACCCTACCATACTATACCTCATAATCCTACCATACTATACCTCATAACCCTACCATACTATACCTCATATCCGTACCATACCTCATAACCCCACCATACCTCATAACCCTACCATACCTCATAACCCTACCATACTATACCTCATAACCCTACCATACTACACCTCATAACCCTACCATACTATACCTCATAACCCTACCATACTATACCTCATAACCCTACCATACTATACATCATAACCCTTCAATACCTCACAACCCTACCATACTATACCTCATAACCCTACCATACTATACCTCATAACCCTACCATATGTCATAACCCTACCATACTATACCTCATAACCATACTATACCTCATAACCCTACCATACTATACCTCATAACCCTACCATACCTCATAACACTACCATACCTCATAACCCTACCATACTATACCTCATCACCCTACCATACTATACCTCATAACCCTACCATACGTCATAACCCTACCATACTATACCTCATAACCATACCAAACTATACCTCATAACCCTACCATACTATACCTCATAACCCTACCATACTACACCTCATAACCCTACCATACTATACCTCATAACCCTACCATACTATACCTCATAACCCTACCATACTATACATCATAACCCTAGCTTCAATACCTCACAGCCCTACCATACTATACCTCATAACCATACCATACTATACCTCACAACCCTACCATACCTCATAACCCTACCATACCTCATAACCCTACCATACTATACCTCATAACCCTACCATACTATACCTCATAACCCTACCATACCTCATAACCCTACCATACCTCATAATCCTACCATACTATACCTCATAATCCTACCATACTATACCTCATAACCCTACCATACCTCATAACCCTACTATACCTCATAACCCTACCATACTATACCTCATAACCCTACCATACCTCACAACCCTACCATACTATACCTCATAACCCTACCATACTATACCTCATAACCCTACCATACTACACCTCATAACCCTACCATACTACACATCATAACCCTACCATACTATACCTCATAACCCTACCATACTATACCTCATAACCCTACCATACTATACCTCATAACCCTACCATAATATACCTCGTAACCCTACTATACCTCATAACCCTACCATACTATACATCATAACCCTACCATACTATACCTCATAACCCTACCATACTATACCTCATAACCCTACCATACTATACCTCATAACCCTACCATACTATACCTCATAACCCTACCATATGTCATAACCCTAATATACCTCGTAACCCTACTATACCTCATAACCCTACCATACTATACCTCATAACCCTACCATACTATACCTCATAACCCTACCATACTATACCTCATAACCCTACCATACTATACCTCATAACCCTACCATACTATACCTCATAACCCTACCATACTATACCTCATAACCCTACCATACTATACCTCCTAACCATACTATACCTCATAACCCTACCATACTATACCTCATAACCCTACCATACCTCATAACCCTACCATACCTCATAACCCTACCATACTATACCTCATAACCCTACCATACTATACCTCACAACCCTACCATACCTCATAACCCTACCATACTATACCTCATAACCCTACCATACCTCATAACCCTACCATACTATACCTCATAACCCTACCATACCTCATAACCCTACCATACCTCATAACCCTACCATACTATACCTCATAACCCTACCATACTATACCTCATATCCGTACCATACCTCATAACCCCACCATACCTCATAACCCTACCATACCTCATAACCCTACCATACTATACCTCATAACCCTACCATACTACACCTCATAACCCTACCATACTATACCTCATAACCCTACCATACTATACCTCATAACCCTACCATACTATACATCATAACCCTTCAATACCTCACAACCCTACCATACTATACCTCATAACCCTACCATACTATACCTCATAACCCTACCATATGTCATAACCCTACCATACTATACCTCATAACCATACTATACCTCATAACCCTACCATACTATACCTCATAACCCTACCATACCTCATAACACTACCATACCTCATAACCCTACCATACTATACCTCATCACCCTACCATACTATACCTCATAACCCTACCATACGTCATAACCCTACCATACTATACCTCATAACCATACCAAACTATACCTCATAACCCTACCATACTATACCTCATAACCCTACCATACTACACCTCATAACCCTACCATACTATACCTCATAACCCTACCATACTATACCTCATAACCCTACCATACTATACATCATAACCCTTCAATACCTCACAGCCCTACCATACTATACCTCATAACCATACCATACTATACCTCACAACCCTACCATACCTCATAACCCTACCATACCTCATAACCCTACCATACTATACCTCATAACCCTACCATACTATACCTCATAACCCTACCATACCTCATAACCCTACCATACCTCATAATCCTACCATACTATACCTCATAATCCTACCATACTATACCTCATAACCCTACCATACCTCATAACCCTACTATACCTCATAACCCTACCATACTATACCTCATAACCCTACCATACCTCACAACCCTACCATACTATACCTCATAACCCTACCATACTATACCTCATAACCCTACCATACTACACCTCATAACCCTACCATACTATACCTCATAACCCTACCATACTATACCTCATAACCCTACCATACTATACCTCATAACCCTACCATACTATACCTCATAACCCTACCATATGTCATAACCCTAATATACCTCGTAACCCTACTATACCTCATAACCCTACCATACTATACCTCATAACCCTACCATACTATACCTCATAACGCTACCATACTATACCTCATAACCCTACCATACTATACCTCATAACCCTACCATACTATACCTCATAACCCTACCATACCTCATAACCCTACCATACCTCATAACCCTACCATACCTCATAACCCTACCATACTATACCTCATAACCCTAGCATACTATACCTCATAACCCTACCATACTATACCTCATACCCCTACCATACTATACCTCATAACCCTACCATACTATACCTCATAACCCTACCATACTATACCTCATAACCCTACCATACCTCATAACCCCACCATACCTCATAACCCTACCATACCTCATAACCCTACCATACTATACCTCATAATCCTACCATACTATACCTCATAACCCTACCATACTATACCTCATATCCGTACCATACCTCATAACCCCACCATACCTCATAACCCTACCATACCTCATAACCCTACCATACTATACCTCATAACCCTACCATACTACACCTCATAACCCTACCATACTATACCTCATAACCCTACCATACTATACCTCATAACCCTACCATACTATACATCATAACCCTTCAATACCTCACAACCCTACCATACTATACCTCATAACCCTACCATACTATACCTCATAACCCTACCATATGTCATAACCCTACCATACTATACCTCATAACCATACTATACCTCATAACCCTACCATACTATACCTCATAACCCTACCATACCTCATAACACTACCATACCTCATAACCCTACCATACTATACCTCATCACCCTACCATACTATACCTCATAACCCTACCATACGTCATAACCCTACCATACTATACCTCATAACCATACCAAACTATACCTCATAACCCTACCATACTATACCTCATAACCCTACCATACTACACCTCATAACCCTACCATACTATACCTCATAACCCTACCATACTATACCTCATAACCCTACCATACTATACATCATAACCCTTCAATACCTCACAGCCCTACCATACTATACCTCATAACCATACCATACTATACCTCACAACCCTACCATACCTCATAACCCTACCATACCTCATAACCCTACCATACTATACCTCATAACCCTACCATACTATACCTCATAACCCTACCATACCTCATAACCCTACCATACCTCATAATCCTACCATACTATACCTCATAATCCTACCATACTATACCTCATAACCCTACCATACCTCATAACCCTACTATACCTCATAACCCTACCATACTATACCTCATAACCCTACCATACCTCACAACCCTACCATACTATACCTCATAACCCTACCATACTATACCTCATAACCCTACCATACTACACCTCATAACCCTACCATACTACACATCATAACCCTACCATACTATACCTCATAACCCTACCATACTATACCTCATAACCCTACCATACTATACCTCATAACCCTACCATAATATACCTCGTAACCCTACTATACCTCATAACCCTACCATACTATACATCATAACCCTACCATACTATACCTCATAACCCTACCATACTATACCTCATAACCCTACCATACTATACCTCATAACCCTACCATACTATACCTCATAACCCTACCATATGTCATAACCCTAATATACCTCGTAACCCTACTATACCTCATAACCCTACCATACTATACCTCATAACCCTACCATACTATACCTCATAACCCTACCATACTATACCTCATAACCCTACCATACTATACCTCATAACCCTACCATACTATACCTCATAACCCTACCATACTATACCTCATAACCCTACCATACTATACCTCCTAACCATACTATACCTCATAACCCTACCATACTATACCTCATAACCCTACCATACCTCATAACCCTACCATACCTCATAACCCTACCATACTATACCTCATAACCCTACCATACTATACCTCACAACCCTACCATACCTCATAACCCTACCATACTATACCTCATAACCCTACCATACCTCATAACCCTACCATACCTCATACCCCTACTATACCTCATAACCCTACCATACTATACCTCATAACCCTACCATACTATTCCTCATAACCCTACCATACCTCATAACCCTACCATACTATACCTTATAACCCTACTATACCTCATAAACCTACCATACTATACCTCATAACCCTACCATACTATACCTCACAACCCTACCATACTATACCTCATAACCCTACCATACTATACCTCACAAAGAATGAATACATAATAGTAAATAAGGTTATCCAAGCAATAATAACAACCCTAGAGAGCGTTAAAAATAATAAAAAATACATAGAAATAAATCCAGAAAAGCTAAATGGAATGTGTTATAACCCGATCTGGCACAAAGAGAAGTTTAAAGTGTGAGACAGACCTACACACACTCTGCATACATAAGTGCCCCATATCTGGAGCTAAATCTGTTTTTGCATTTGGCGCTTTTTCTTTTATTCCAGGCTATATCTAAACTTTTTGCTAACAGAAATACACAATGAACAAAGTAAACATGTTCAGTTTCTCCTCATGGCTCAGCCACATAATGCCAGGTTATATCTGGTGGGCTTTCTCCTCATGGCTCAGCTACATAATGCCAGGGTTTCCATGGCCGAGCAGCCACAAACAAGCCTAAGATCGCCATGTGCAATGTCAAGCGTCGACTGGAGTTATGTAAAGCTCGCCGCCATTAGACTCTGGAGCAATGGAAACGTGTTCTCTGGAGTGATAAATCACACTTACCATTCAGCAGGCGGATGAATCTGGGTTTGGCGGATGCCAGGAGAACGCTACCTGCCCCAATGCATAGTGCAAACTGTAAAGTTTGGTGAAGGAGGAATAATGTTCTGTGGTCGGTTTTTCATGGTTCGGGCTAGGAACCCTTTAGTTCCAGTGAAGGGACATCTTAACACTACAGCATACAGTGACATTCGAGATGATGATTCTGTGCTTCCAACTTTGTGGCAACAGGTTGGGGAAGGTCCTTTCCTGTTTCAGCATGACAATGCCCACGTGCACAAAGCAGAAATGGTTTGTCCATACAGAATTGGTTTGTCGAGATCGGTGTGGAAGATCTTGACTGGTGTGGAAGATCTTGACTGGCCTGCACAGAGTCCTGACCTCAATCCCATCAAACACCTTTGGGATGAATTGGAACGCCGACTGCGAGCCAGGTCTAATAGCCCAACATCAGTGCAGTGCCCGACCTCACTAATGCTCTTGTGGCTGAATGGAAGCAAGTCCCCACAGAAATGCTCCAATATCTAGTGGAAATCCTTCCCAGAAGAGTGGAGGCTGTTATAGCAGCAAGGGGGGGACCAACTCCATATTAATGCCCATGATTTTGGAATGAGCAGGTGTGAATTTTTTCACCAAAACAAAAGTGAAAAACAATTATCTTAGTAGCTGGTTTTCTAAAATCCATAGTGTTTTTTTCAGGTGAATCATGAGTCTTGATCTTTTGCACCAATTGACTGTACTATTTACATTGATGCCCTTTATTATTTCTATATCTTCATTGTTTTGCACTGACTCTCTTCCACTGGCTCTATACACACATACTACACACACACTTTACATTCGCTGCCGCTATACGCTGCTGCAATACGCTGCTGCTACTCTGTCTATTATACATCCTGATCGCCTAGTCACTTTTACCTCTACCCACGTGTACAGTGCATGCGGAAAGTATTCAGACCCCTTGACTTTTTCCACATTTTGTTACATTACAGTCTAATTCTAAAATGGACTAAATAGCCCCCCTCATATATTTACACACAATACCCCATAATGACAAAGCAAAAAACAGGTTTTTAGAATTTTTTGCAAATGTATTAAAAATGTACTCAGTACTTTTTAAAAGCACCTTTGGCAGTCAATACAGCCTCGATTTGTCTTGGGTATGACGTAACAAGCTTGGCACACCTGTATTTGGGGAGTTTCTCCCATTCTTCTCCTCTCAAGCTCTGTCAGGTTGGATGGTGAAAGTCTCTGCACAGCTATTTTCAGGTCTCTCCTTGGCTGTGTGCTTAGGGTCATTGCCCTGTTGGAAGGTGAACCTTCACCACAGTCTGAGGTGCTGAGCTTTCTGGAGCAGATTTTCATCAAGGATCTCTCTGTACTTTGCTCCGTTCATCTTTCCCTTGATCCTGACTAGTCTCCCAGTCCCTGCCACTGAAAAACATCCCAACAGCATGATACTGCCACCACCATGCTTCACTGTAGGGATGGTGCCAGATTTTCACCAGACGTGACGCTGGGAATTCAGGCCAAAGAGCTTGGAATCTTGTTTCGCATGGTCTGAGAGTCCTTTAGGTGCCTTTTGGCAAACTCCAAGCGGGCTGTCATGTGCTTTTTACTGAGGACTGGCTTCCGTCTGGCCACTCTACCATAAAGGCCTGATTGGTGGAGTGCTGCAGAGATGGTTGTACTTCTGGAAGGTTCTCCCATCTCCACAGAGGAACTCTGGAGCTCTGTCAGCATGACCATCGGGTTCCACCTCACTGACCAAGGCCCTTTTTCCCAATTGCTCAGTTCAGCGGGCAGTCAGATCTAGGGAGATTATTGGTGGTTCCAAACTTCTTCCATTTAAGAATGATGGAGACCACTGTGTTCTTGGGGACCTTCAATGCTGCAGACATTTTTTGGTACCCTTCCCCAGATCTGTGCCTAGACACAATCCTACCTCGGAGGGCTACGGACAATTCCTTCGACTTCATGGTTTGAATTTTGCTCTGACATGCACTGTCAACTGTGGGACCTTATATAGACAGGTATGTGCTTTTCCCAATCATGTACAACAATTTGTAGAAACATCTCAAGGATGTTGAATGTAATTTTGAGTCTCATCGCAAAGGGTCTGAATACTTATGTAAATAGGGTTATTTCTGTTTTTGATTATTTACACATTTGCAAACATTTCTAAAAAACCTGTTTTTGCTTTGTTATTATGAGGTGTTGTGTGTAGATTGACGGGGAAAATGTTTTATTTAATTTATTTAAGAATAAGGCTATAACGTAACAAAATGTGGAAAAATCCAAGGGGTTTAAATGCACTGTACATACGATATTACCTCCATTCCCTCAACTACCTCGTACCCCTGCACATTGACTCACTACTGGTACTCCTTGTATATAGCCTCGTTATTGTTTTTACTGTGTTTGGTCTTACTTTTGAACTCTGCACTGTTGGCAATGGGCTCATAAGGAAGCATTTTACTGTTAATTCTAAACCTGTTGTATCCGGCGCAGGTGACCAATACAATTTGATTTGATGATTTGATTTGATGTCTTTTTCAGTGATAAGGTGTCTCCTTGTTTTACAACTTAGGGTGTGGGGGAAACCAATCTGTATGATATTCAATAACACATTCATATTTAGATTTTGGTCATTTAGCAGGAGTTCTTGTCCTTATTTTATTTTATTTATTTTTATTTCACCTTTATTTAACCAGGTAGGCTAGTTGAGAACAAGTTCTCATTTGCAACTGCGACCTGGCCAAGATAAAGCATAGCAGTGTGAACAGACAACACAGAGTTACACATGGAGTAAACAATTAACAAGTCAATAACACAGTAGAAAAAAGGGGGAGTCTATATACAATGTGTGCAAAAGGCATGAGGTAGGCGAATAATTACAATTTTGCAGATTAGCACTGGAGTGATAAATGATCAGATGGTCATGTACAGGTAGAGATATTGGTGTGCAAAAGAGCAGAAAAGTAAATAAATAAAAACAGTATAAAAACAGTATGGGAATGAGGTAGGTGAAAATGGGTGGGCTATTTACCAATAGACTATGTACAGCAGCAGCGATCGGTTAGCTGCTCAGATAGCTGATGTTTGAAGTTGGTAAGGGAGATAAAAGTCTCCAACTTCAGCGATTTTTGCAATTCGTTCCAGTCACAGGCAGCAGAGTACTGGAACGAAAGGCGGCAAATGAGGTGTTGGCTTTAGGGATGATCAGTGAGATACACCTGCTGGAGCGCGTGCTACGGATGGGTGTTGCCATCGTGACCAGTGAACTGAGATAAGGCGGAGCTTTACCTAGCATGGACTTGTAGATGACCTGGAGCCAGTGGGTCTGGCGACGAATATGTAGTGAGGGCCAGCCGACTAGAGCATACAAGTCGCAGTGGTGGGTGGTATAAGGTGCTTTAGTGACAAAACGGATGGCACTGTGATAGACTGCATCCAGTTTGCTGAGTAGAGTGTTGGAAGCCATTTTGTAGATGACATCGCCGAAGTCGAGGATCGGTAGGATAGTCAGTTTTACTAGGGTAAGCTTGGCGGCGTGAGTGAAGGAGGCTTTGTTGCGGAATAGAAAGCCGACTCTTGATTTGATTTTCGATTGGAGATGTTTGATATGAGTCTGGAAGGAGAGTTTGCAGTCGAGCCAGACACCTAGGTACTTATAGATGTCCACATATTCAAGGTCGGAACCATCCAGGGTGGTGATGCTAGTCGGGCATGCGGGTGCAGGCAGCGATCGGTTGAAAAGCATGCATTAAGTTTTACTAGCGTTTAAGAGCAATTGGAGGCCACGGAAGGAGTGTTGTATGGCATTGAAGCTCGTTTGGAGGTTAGATAGCACAGTGTCCAATGACGGGCCGAAAGTATATAGAATGGTGTCGTCTGCGTAGAGGTGGATCAGGGAATCGCCCGCAGCAAGAGCAACATCATTGATATATACAGAGAAAAGAGTCGGCCCGAGAATTGAACCCTGTGGCACCCCCATAGAGACTGCCAGAGGACCGGACAGCATGCCCTCCGATTTGACACACTGAACTCTGTCTGCAAAGTAATTGGTGAACCAGGCAAGGCAGTCATCCGAAAACCGAGGCTACTGAGTCTGCCGATAAGAATATGGTGATTGACAGAGTCGAAGGCCTTGGCAAGGTCGATGAAGACGGCTGCACAGTACTGTCTTTTATCGATGGCGGTTATGATATCGTTTAGTACCTTGAGTGTGGCTGAGGTGCACCCGTGACCGGCTCGGAAACCAGATTGCACAACGGAGAAGGTACGGTGGGATTCGAGATGGTCAGTGACCTGTTTGTTGACTTGGCTTTCGATGACCTTAGATAGGCAGGGCAGGATGGATATAGGTCTGTAACAGTTTGGGTCCAGGGTGTCTCCCCCTTTGAAGAGGGGGATGACTGCGGCAGCTTTCCAATCCTTGGGGATCTCAGACGATATGAAAGAGAGTTTGAACAGGCTGGTAATAGGGGTTGCGACAATGGCGGCGGATCGTTTCAGAAATAGAGGGTCCAGATTGTCAAGCCCAGCTGATTTGTACGGGTCCAGGTTTTGCAGCTCTTTCAGAACATCTGCTATCTGGATTTGGGTAAAGGAGAACCTGGAGAGGCTTGGGCGAGGAGCTGCGGGGGGGCGGAGCTGTTGGCCGGGGTTGGAGTAGCCAGGCGGAAGGCATGGCCAGCCGTTGAGAAATGCTTATTGAAGTTTTCGATAATCATGCATTTATCGTGGTGACCGTGTTACCTAGCCTCAGTGCAGTGGGCAGCTGGGAGGAGGTGCTCTTGTTCTCCATGGACTTCACAGTGTCCCAGAACTTTTTGGAGTTGGAGCTACAGGATGCAAACTTCTGCCTGAAGTAGCTGGCCTTAGCTTTCCTGACTGACTGCGTGTATTGGTTCCTGACTTCCCTGAACAGTTGCATATCGCGGGGACTGTTCGATGCTATTGCAGTCCGCCACAGGATGTTTTTGTGCTGGTCGAGGGCAGTCAGGTCTGGAGTGAACCAAGAATCTGAATCAAGAATCTGTTCTTGGTTCTGCATTTTTTGAACGGAGCATGCTTATCTAAAATGGTGAGGAAGTTACTTTTAAAGAATGACCAGGCATCCTCAACTGACGGGATGAGGTCAATGTCCTTCCAGGATACCCGGGCCAGGTCGATTAGAAAGGCTTATCAACTTACAGTCAGTGCATTCAAACAAGGCTGATAAAAAAACATCACAGTCATAGCAGGGAAAAACTTTCTTTAACCTTTTACGGAAAATTTATGGATACATTGGTCTTCAAAATAATTGTAATTACAACAAGATATCTTATGATATCTCTGACTATCACTGGAAAGTGCCAACACAATACTGAGATATACATGATCATTTGACGCCAGAGGAATGAAACACAGTTCAATACAGTGAAATTGACTACTAAAACTGTAAGAAAATTATTTGTACATAATTTTACTGTAATTACAAGGGATTAGAACAAGCAGGTTGGCTGTAGGCATTTGCATATTAATAGATACTAGGTGTTTTATATCACTTGCACTTCTAGAGGCCGAAACAAAAGGCTTCTAAACTGGCCATGATTACAGGGCAAAAGAGATGAAATGGACATGGGTAAATATTCAGCCCTTAAACCATTTAAGACCCCCTAGCACTCTGATCTGTTCCCTATATACATGCACCAGCAATTATTTTTCATCCCAGTGCAGCATACTTTACAGTACGCTGTATAGTACGGTATTTTACTGTGCATTCTATGGTAATCTACTGCATTCAGTGTATATTTATTTAACTAGGCAAGTCAGATAAGAACAGATTCTTATTTACAATGATGGCCTACCCCGGCCAACGCTGGGCCAATAGTGCGCCGCCCTATGGGACTCCCAGTCACGACCGAGAGTAAACCAAGTACTGCAGTGACGCCTCTTGCACTGAGATGCAGTGTCCTTAGACCACGGCGCCACTCAGGAGTATACAGTATCATACTTTTGATTAATACAGTAAGTTACTGATAAAATTCAAAAAACGGCTAACAGTGTAGTATACTGTAGGTTCCATTTCCTGCAAAGGTATGCTATAAATGTCACTCTTTGTTTCCATTGCTGATTGTAATGTAATGAGTTGAGAGGCCAGGTATATTGAGTCTTGTAAATGTCTGTTTACCTGTCCTGGTATGGAGCTGTGTGATCTCCAGTAAATGTCTGTTTACCTGTCCTGGTATGGAGCTGTGTGATCTCCAGTAAATGTCTGTTTACCTGTCCTGGTATGGAGCTGTGATCTCCAGTAAATGTCTGTTTACCTGTCCTGGTATGGAGCTGTGATCTCCAGTAAATGTCTGTTTACCTGTCCTGGTATGGAGCTGGGTGATCTCCAGTAAATGTCTGTTTACCTGTCCTGGTATGGAGCTGTGATCTCCAGTAAATGTATGTTTACCTGTCCTGGTATGGAGCTGTGTGATCTCCAGTAAATGTCTGTTTACCTGTCCTGGTATGGAGCTGTGTGATCTCCAGTAAATGTCTGTTTACCTGTCCTGGTATGGAGCTGTGTGATCTCCAGTAAATGTCTGTTTACCTGTCCTGGTATGGAGCTGGGTGATCTCCAGTAAATGTCTGTTTACCTGTCCTGGTATGGAGCTGGGTGATCTCCAGTAAATGTCTGTTTACCTGTCTGTGATCTCCAGTAAATGTATGTTTACCTGTCCTGGTATGGAGCTGTGTGATCTCCAGTAAATGTCTGTTTACCTGTCCTGGTATGGAGCTGTGTGATCTCCAGTAAATGTCTGTTTACCTGTCCTGGTATGGAGCTGTGTGATCTCCAGTAAATGTCTGTTTACCTGTCCTGGTATGGAGCTGTGTGATCTCCAGTAAATGTCTGTTTACCTGTCCTGGTATGGAGCTGGGTGATCTCCAGTAAATGTCTGTTTACCTGTCCTGGTATGGAGCTGTGATCTCCAGTAAATGTCTGTTTACTTGTCCTGGTATGGAGCTGTGATCTCCAGTAAATGTCTTTCTGAAGGCTGAATGGAGTTCTAACTGAATGAAGTGTAACTGACAGGTTCTCTTTCCACTGCAGTTTGTTTTGTTTCCCTTCTTCCTGTTTCACAGTGAGTCATCTTGTTTTACTGAGGAAAATAGCCTTGGTGATTTACTAACTGGAAAACAGATTTTTAGTCTTCATGTGAAAGAAAATGTGGCCAATGAAGGAAAAGAGAGGCATATATTTTTCACGATGTGATTATAGTGTCAACATTAGGTTAGATGCTAATGTAAGGAAATGAGGCCTTTAGAATCGCGATAAGGGTGCAGGTCAGGACTTCCTTCTGCAAGTAATTATTCTGAAATTGTAATACTGAGCGACCGTGAAAATAAATAATGATTTATTATGATGGGAAACAAAATTACTACACAAATATGATTCAATCAAAGTCTATGGGTACTGACCAACTAATGCACTACATAGTATATATATATATATGGTGCCATTTGGGATGCACACAAAGAACGACTTCATTGCAGTTTGTTTTGTTTCCCTTCTTCCTGTCTCACAGTGAGTCATCTTATTTAACTGAGGAAAATAGCCTTGGTGATTTACTAACTGGAAAACAGATCTTTAGTCTTCGTGAAAATGTGGCCAATGAAGGAGAAGAGAAGCAGATATTTTTCATTATGTAATTATAGTGTCAGCATTAGATTAGATACTAACGTAAGGAAATTAGGTGTGTAGAATGGTGATACGGGTGCAGGTCAGGACTTCCTTCTGCAAGTAATTATTCTGAAATTGTAAAACTGAACGACCGTAAAAAAACAAGAATAAACGACATAGTAAGTATGGTGCCATCTGGGATGCACACAAAGAACGACTTCATTATTTTGTTTGGATCAAACTTCTGGAAATGTAGCAGTGCTTTCTGGCAAACATGCCTTCTGCTGTGGTGATTGAAGAGAGTTCTAGCACTGAGGACCAAAGCCTTGTTAATGAAGAGCCAATACTAAAGGGAGGGAGATAGAATTGGGGCCTCAGAGAGATATAATTGGGGCCTCAGAGAGATATAATTGGGGCCTCAGAGAGATATAATTGGGGCCAGAGAGAGAGAGAGAGAGAGAGAGAGAGAGAGAGAGAGAGAGAGAGAGAGAGAGAGAGAGAGAGAGAGAGAGAGAGAGAGAGAGAGAGAGAGAGAGAGAGAGAGAGAGAGAGAGAGAGAGAGAGAGACAGAGAGAGAGAGAGACAGAGAGAGAGAGAGAGAGAGAGAGAGAGAGAGAGAGAGAGAGAGAGAGAGTTGAACATGAGCTCTGTCAACATGCCTGCATGTGATCAGTCTACAGGCTATGTAAACACCTGCTTATCGTTGGAGAGCACAGCTGAGCTGATACACTGCAGTCTGCATAAACAACTACAGCCACAACAGCCCAGACTGAGGGGGGTGTGGGGCTCAGTCAGAATCTAGTTTAATAGTCTCCTCCATGGAGAGATGGAACGCTTCCCACATGGAGTTGAAGAAGTAAAGTAGGGAGTGGATCAGCCTCCTTTCAGTTTATCTGTCACCCCATTTGAAGACAGACGTTCCCCATGACGTTTTCTCCCTGTCTCTGGCTTCAACACACATATAAGCATACACACGCACATGTACACGCACGCACGCACACACACACACACACACACACACACACACACACACACACACACACACACACACACACACACACACACACACACACACACACACACACACACACACACACACACACACACACACACACACACACACACACACACACACACACACACACACACACACACACACACCAGTCATTGATGGCTGGAGGGATAACCTTAATCTGTAGAATAACAGGCCAGACACAGAGAGAACTGAGACACATAGGGAGAACTGAAGGGCTTTGATGAGCATACACATAGACACTGTTTGTACTGGAAACCTCACTTTCCAAACTGTCTGAGGCACTAAAACATAATAGTACCACACTGGTAGTACTGCACTCAATTCTGTCAAGGAATTTTATCATCAGAATATGTTTTATATATATATGACTTGTATTGTCTGTGAGTTTGTATTAGTGCCGTTCTTTCCTGTACCTTCAGCCTTGCAGAAAGTGCAATATACTTGCTGTAGCCATGCATGGAATGGGATTTCTTTGAAATGCACTCACCTGGTTTCATCGATATAGACTGCCTCTAGAACAGAGGCTGCATACTCTATATTCTTCCTCAGGTCCACCACGTTCACTTCTCCCTTGTCCAGCTGCTTCACCAGGCATCTCAATCTGTAAAGAGCAAGGTGGATCCATATTTCATCTTCACATACAGTATGAGCTGATGAACACTGGATAATACTTACAGTATGGAGAACAGTACGTCAAAACAACTCAACTGTGCCATTACATTATGTGTCAAAGAGTTCACTTATTCTATAGGCCTACATTGGATTCTATATCAACTGACAGTCAGCTTTAATACTAGCCTATATGTCACTGGGTTAGGTCAAAGACCAATGGTTTGACAATTTGAGACAGTATAAATATTACAGTTATTGATCTGTTATGTTGTGCAGATAGCAGCCGTAGTAAAACAGGTCAGCCATGACAGACATTTGATAATAATGAATACTCTTCCACATTATCCAATCAAATCATTCTATTTTAGATGGTTCAGACGGATCTTAAGTCCTACAGCACAGAATCACATTGACTAACTTTACAATGCCAACAACTAAAGCATTCAGTGTGAACACTGAACTTTTTGAGAAAACACACAAAGCCAATGTCCTTGAAACTGCCATTAAAGGTCTACAAGGGAAGCAGTTCTCATTATCCTGCAGTATTTCAAGGACTAAACTAAACTCTGTTTTTTTATTCATGAACTGCAAAGGCACAGAAGGCAGAGAGGGTACATGTCTTTACTGTAAGTAGGAGAACTGTCAGGATCACTGGTCCTGCCGCAGCAGAAAGGATCTGGGCTGGTGTGTGTGTGTATGTCTCTCCCAGTGTGTGTGTGTGAAACCATCCAAAGAATGAGCACCATTGAACTCCGCCGACTGTCTGATCAACAAAGCCCGGAAAGTGAGTGGCGTCTGTGAAGCCTTTGGTTCTGCTAGCATACAACTTTAAATATTTACCACGGGACTAGTGCCTCGTTACAACAGGGGATTGACACAGATCCATGCCTCGCCTCAGCAGGCACACACAGTCTCCAAACCCCAGACCCCCAACCAACCAACAAACCAACCCTCAGAAAAATGAATTGGTATGCGTCCCAAATGGCACACTATTCACCATGTAGTGCACTACATTTGACCAGAGGGCCTGTAGGGTTCTGGTCAAAAGTAGTGCACTATATAGGGAATAGGGTGACATCTGGGACACCTTCTAAGATCCCATAAGAGGAGCATCACCATGCCCTATCTGTTTTAAATCTGAGATCAAATCAACTCCTTCAAGTGTGTTTGAATGACTCTGTTATTATGTGAATAATAAAGGAGCATTACAAAGCAATAGACGTGGTTTATAAATAACACATCATCCTAAAACACAAGCTGTTAAAAGCATTGAGCAACAGGATCAACTGACTGAAAGCCAGAATACACACACACACAATAGTACAGAAAACAACCCATGAATATGCCTACAACGTGGGCAAGGGAGCGCCATCTCTAGTACAAAGTGAGCAGAATGTAGCCTGCAGTGGAGAGACTGTGATAAGCCTTGGACTTTCTCCTGCCTTTACTGTGGGCTTATTTGCCTTTTGTAGTCCTTCTTCTTCTTTTCTAGTCCTTCTTCTTCCTTTCTTCTTTTCTAGGTCTTCTTCTTCCTTTCTTCTTTTTAGTCCTTCCTTCTTCTTATGTCTTCAAAAGAGAAACTGCAGGATACCACTCTGCCAATGTAGATGAGTGAGCCAAGTGCCAAGCCTACACTATTCTATTGGGCTGAGGCTTAATTGAAGCTCTGACTGACTACCATTGACAAACTGCCAGCCCCAGCACTGGCTTGTTCTGTAGGCTAAAACAAGAAAGCCTACATTTATGTGTTGGAGATCGTAAATAATGGCGACACAAGTTGCACCTAATAACAGTCTGTAATATCAACATATTTCACGACATGACTCTAGTGAGAATGCAGAAGGTAAACATTTGCCTTGCATAAACAAGCTGTAGAGAGCTACAGTTGAAGTCAGAAGTTTAGAAACTCTGAGGTTGGATTCATTAAAACTTTTGTTTTTCAACCACTCCACAAATGTCTTGTTAACAAACTATAATTCTGGCAAGTCGTTTAGGACATCTACTTTGTGCATGACACAAGTAATGTTTCCAACAATTGTTTACAGACAGATTATTTGACGTATAATTCACTGTATCATAATTCCAGTGGGTCAGAAGTTTACATACACTAAGTTGACTGTGCCTTTAAACAGATTGGAAAATTCCAGAACATGATGTCATGGCTTTAGAAGCTTCTGATAGGCTAATTGACATAATTTGAGTCAATTGGAGGTGTACTTGTGGATGTATTTCAAGGCCTACCTTCAAACTCAGTGCCTCTTTGCTTGACATCATGGGAAAATCAAAAGAAATCAGCCAAGACCTCAGAAAAAAATTTGGAGACCTCCACAAGTCTGGTTCATCCTTGGGAGCAATTCCCAAATGCCCGAAAGTACCACGTTCATCTGTACAAACAATAGTATGCAAGTATAAACACCATGGGACCATGCAGCAGTCATACTGCTCAAGAAGGAGACACGTTCTGTCTCCTAGAGATTAACGTACATTGGTGCGAAGAGTGCAAGGGAATTCCAGAACAACAGCAAAGGACCTTGTGAAGATGCTGGAGGAAACAGGTACAAAAGTATCTATATGCACAGTAAAACGAGTCCTATATCAACATGAACTGAAAGGCCGCGCAGCAAGGAAGAAGCTACTGCTCCAAAACCACCATAAAAAGCCAGACTACGGTTTGCAACTGCACATGGGGACAAAGATCATACTTTTTGGAGAAATGTCCTTTGGTCTGATGAAACAAAAATAGAACGGCTTGGCCATAATAACCATCGTTGAGTTTGGAGGAAAAAGGGGGATGCTTGCAAGCCGAAGAACACCATCCCAACCGAGAAGCATGGGTGTGGCACCATCCTGTTGTGGGCATACTTTGCTGCAGGAGGGACTGGTGCACTTAACAATATAGATGGTATCATGAGGTACGAAAATTATGTGTAAAGATTGAAGCAACATTTCAGGACATCAGTTAAAGTTAAAGCTTGGTCCCAAATGGACAATGACCCCAAGCATACTTCCAAAGTTGTGGCAAAATGGCTTAAGGACAACAAAGTCAAGGTATTGGAGTGGCCATCACAAAGCCCTGACCTTAATCCTATCGAACATTTGTGGGCAGACCTGAAAAAGCATGTGCGAGCAAGGAGGCCTTACAAACCTGACTCAGTTACACCAGCTCTGTCAGGAGGAATGGGCCAATATTCACCCAATTTATTGTGGGAAGCTTGTGGAAGGTTACCTGAAACGTTTGACTAATTGAGTGTATGTAAACTTCTGACCCACTGGGAATGTGATGAAAGAAATAAAAGCTGAAATAAATCATTCTCTATACAATTATTCTGACATTTCACATTCTTAAAATAAAGTGGTGATCCTAACTGACCTAAGACAGGGAAATTTTACGTGTATTAAACGTCAGGAATTGTGAAAAACAGAGTTTAAATGTATTTGGCTAAAGTGTATGTAAACTTCCGACTTCAACTGTATCTCTTCCACATTGTCGACTGCCTGTGTTATTACATTTACACTCTTAGGATAAAACAGGTGCTAAGTAAAACCATGTAGGGTTCCTCGGTTTGTCACCATAGGGGAACCCTTTTTGTTGATAGATTGAACCCTTTGCAGAACCCTCTATGTAGGGCCTGCAAGTCACATTATACTAGCTTGCAATGCGATATTTAATTCATATTGGAATCCAGACAGAGTTACGATATCCAACAAGTGTATTTATTTATCACCGTAACCTGCATTCAGAATTACTGCCAGGGTAGGGAAGAATGAATACTGAGACGACCTCAGTCATCAATCAGTTCAAATCCCCGAGCTGACAAGGTACAAATCTGTCGTTCTGCCCCTGAACAGGCAGTTAACCCAATGATCCTAGGCCGTCATTGAAAATAAGAATTTGTTCTTAACTGACTTGCCTAGTTAAATAAAGGTAAAATAAATAAATAAAAATCTAAACTGGAACAACCATCTCAGTAACGAGTGCAATAAGTCCAACTACTAACAGATTGTATAGTTTAGAAAAATGTATGCTATTTATCTTTGTGTAGCATAACATTTATTAACCAATCAATGCAAAAACACAGATATTAAAACAAACAATTCTAAAAATCATCCTGCAATAGAGCATGCTGGGAATATGATATATGGTTCTTTAAAGAACCCCAAAACAGTTCTTAAGATGTTAAAGGTTCTAGGTAGAACCTTTTGCCAAACAGAAAAAACCCTTGTCTTCCAAAAAGGGTTCTTCAGATCAAAACGGTTCATGCTAAAACCCTATTCCTCCATAAAGAACCCTTTTGGAACCCTTTTTTCTAAGAGTGTACCGTGACATTCAGACTGATATAGAGTATCTGGTGCACTTAGGATAAAAGTGAGATGCAGCCAAGGTGAGAGTTGGCAACAGCCCCTCAAAACTACCGCCTCCCCATCTCACTTATCACACAGACACTCAGAAGCAGCAGGCTCCCACAGACCTTTTTGTACTCAAAAAGTGTCTCAGAGTAGGAGTACTGATCTAGGGCAGGTCCCTCCTGTCCATGTAGTCTTCCTTATTATGATTTAAAGGCCAAACTGCTGCTATTTCTACACACCTACTCTGAAAGTCTTTGTGAATAGGTCACAAACACCGCGTTTAGACCGTACTTTGAAACCGCGGAAATAGTTCATGGGTAATGGGTTGGGGCATAACAACAGGGCTGTTCCCACCCACAGTGTTTCCATCCGTAGCTTTATCAATCATATGACCTTTTCCTCTGTCACTCTCCATGGCACTGGCCTGATGGCTTCCATCTCACACACACTGGACCAGACCAATCACACAGCAGATACATATAAATAGAGGCCCTGATTGGTGGATCTATCTGGGTCACAATAACACAACCTTGCCTTAGGAAGTAGTGAACTAAAATGATTCTCTCTTTCCTGTGACTTTAGTATGTTTTGGTAGCCTATAAGTTGGCATATTGACAGAAGATTTGGACGAAAGTGGCACCACATAGGTGTTCAGTATTGAGATTTTTCTGAGAAGAAAACCATGGACTGTACAACCGTAAAGGGACTAAAGACAGGTCAAATACATTTTACAGCAAGTTTAGTTGTATAAGTCACATCTTTCTCAACAACTGAGTTGCATATCTGAGTTCACATGAGCTCTGGGAATCTATGTTTGACATTTGGAAGGGAGGGCTTAGGACATTTGGAAGTCTCTCAGATGACGCAGTAGGTTCCATCGCAAATGACACCATATTCCCTACATAGTGCACTACATTTGACCACAGTCCTCTGGGCCCTGGTAAAAAAGTAGTGCACTATATAGGGAAGAGGGTATCATTTGGGATGCAAACATAGCCTTATCTTTGCTGTCCAAGACTTAAACTCAGAGCTCAATATAATGAGACACATTATAATGTTACTGTGACAATACAATAACCATTATATTCATCAGAGGGTTATAGTAAAAGCAGTACCATATTTTGAGTATATTAAGTAATAGCACCACATAGACAACAGTACTTAAGAGGACCCTTGGGGACCTGTGTAGGGTTTTTAAAGATTGAAAATGAACCAAGTTAAATTGAGCCAGGGTCAGTTAAAATGGGTATTATGTGGAACTCTACCGCCTTCACAACCCAAAATGTCTGATTTGAGCTGCATCCGACTGGACGTGTCAGACCTAGCCCCAGAGATCCCTGTTCTGGGACTCCGTCCGCAGGGACACACTACCTTCAGCCTTAATGCTCAAGGTGGCAGGACACTTGGGGGGAAGACTCAAAACTACCAGGACTGACCTGAGTGGAGATATCTGCTTTGGGACTCCCTCCTCAGAGACACACTACCTCCAGACTCATTCAAAACAACCTGGACTGGCCAGCCTTTACATAGTATAGAATCTACACTCTACAGGTGCTGGGAGTGGTGGTGACATTGAAAAGGGGTTTACGAGAGAGTATTTTCCCATGAGTTAACTGTGGCCTTCTCCTTGGAGGGGGCTGCGGCCGTCACTAGGGCACCAGAGGACAGGGCTGGGGCCCGGTGACAGGGCTGGGGCCCCAGAGGGTAAGGTGACAGGGCTGGGGCCCCAGAGGGTACAGTGACAGTGCTGGGGCCCCAGAGGGTATGGTGACAGGGCTGGGGCCCCAGAGGGCACGGTGACAGAGCTGGGGCCCCAGAGGGCACGGTGACAGGGCTGGGGCCCCAGAGGGTACGGTGACAGGGCTGGGGCCCCAGAGGGCACGGTGACAGGGCTGGGGCCCCAGAAGGTACGGTGACAGGGCTGGGGCCCCAGAGGGTACGGTGACAGGGCTGGGGCCCCAGAGGGTACGGTGACTGGGCTGGGGCTGAAGCAGTATGCTCTGCTGCCCTGCTGCCTGCTCTGCCAACCTCTCAGACAGACTGATCCAACATTCCTCACTTCAAAAGATGGCACCCAAAGGACTAATTTGCGACCCGATAACGACCCGTTTCCTAGAAACAGCAGAGGGTGATTACCTCTCTGGAAATAAAAGATTCCCGTTCAAGTATGAAAAAAGAAAAAGGGGCCAGGCTATTGAGGGCATGTTGTCTGACTGTGAACTACACTGGTTTTGTGCATCATTTATCTAGACAAATATACAGATCTGTACCATGGTGGTGCCCCACGCATACAGAGGCCAAACAAGAATACTTTTAATGTTGCCAAGAAATCCTGTCTGTGTCCCAGATTGGCACCCTATTCCCTAGTTAGTGCACTATTTTTGACCAGGGCCCACTGTGTTTGGGTTGCTGTCTTTAATGTCTTCTCAATAAACTACTTCCCATGCTTTCAGATTGTAATCAAAATGGAAGGGATCTGTTGATGGCAATAACAATAACATCACTGTATGATACAGGCCATTACCAAGACAGAAAATTACTCCATGTGTAATTTAATGTTGATAAAAATAAATAAAAAATTAGTCGAAACAAAATACATTCAACTTTTGAATGTTTTTGCTGATTGTGGAAAATTGACTTTTTCTCTCTGTGAAAACAACTTTGTCAGGGAAACAAGCTTGTGAGTCATCAGACCATTCAAGGTCCTCTCATTCTGAGAGGTGAGTGGTTCCAGTACTCTTGGTGGCTTTCCAGTTCAGATGCTCAAGCTCTTAAAAACCATCCATTCACTGGCCTATAAACACACTTGGTGAGAACAGGCCCTCGTTGCGTTATGTTATCACTGGTCTAAGCCTGGGCTGCTCTCTGCTTTCTAAATCCCTGCAGGCCTCCACTGACACTGGGTCTGTTCAACTCAAACATGTTCACAGGACCTGGGGTTAAACCAAGCCGACAAAAGCAATGTAAAGACAGTGTATGTTGCAGACCCTAACCACAACCCGTACCATTAACCTGTCTTTCACCCTAATGCTATGTGACATACAGTGCAGTCGCAAAGTATTCAGACCCGTTGACTTTTTCCACATTTTGTTACATTACAGCCTTATTCTAAAATTTATAAAATAGTTTTTTGCCCCCTCATATATTGACACACAATACCCCATAATGACAAAGAAAAAACAGGTTTAGAAATTATTAGAAATGTATTACAAAAAAAATTGAAATATCATATTTACATAAGTGTTCATATCCTTTACTCAGTACTTTGCTGAAGCACCTTTGGCAGAGATTAAAGCCTCGTTTTGGGTATGACGCTCGTTTTGGGTATGACGCTCGTTTTGGGTATGACGCTCGTTTTGGGTATGACGCTCGTTTTGGGTATGACGCTCGTTTTGGGTATGACGCTCGTTTTGGGTATGACGCTGTTTGGAACACCTGTATTTGGGGAGTTTCTCTCATTCTTCTCAGCAGATCCTCTCAAGCTCTGTCAGGGTGGATGGGGAGCGTCGCTGTACAGCTATTTTAAGCTCTCTCCAGAGATGTTTGACCGGTTTCAAGTCCGAGCTCTGGCAGGGCCACTCAAGGACATTCAGACACTTGTCCCGAAGCCCCTCCTGTGTTGTCTTGGCTGTGTGCTTAAGGTCGTTGTCCTGCTCGAAGGCGAACCTTCTCCCCCAGTCTGAGGTCCTGAGCGCTCTGAAGCAGGTTATCATCAAAGATCTCTCTGTACTTTGCTCCGTTCATCTTTCCCAGTCCCTGCCACTGAAAATCATCCTCACAGCATGATGCTACCACCACCATACTTCACCGTAAGGATAGTGCCAGGTTTCCTCCAGACGTGAATACTTGGCATTCAGACCAAAGAGTTCAATCTTGGTTTCATCAGACCAGAAAATATTGTTTTTCATGGTCTGAGAGTCTTTTAGGTGCCTTTTGGCAAATTTCAGGCAGGCTGTCATTTACTGAGGAGTGGCTTCTGTCTGGCCACTCTACCATAAAGGCCTGATTGGTGGAGTGCTGCAGAGATGGTTGTCCTTCTGGAAGGTTCTCCAATCTCCAAAGAGGAACTCTGGAGCTCTGTCAGAGTGACCTTCGGATTCTTGGTCACCTCCCTGACCAAGGCCCTTCTCACCCGATTACTCAGTTTGGCCGGGTGGCCAGCTCTAGGAAGAGTCTTGGTGATTCTATACTTCTTCCATTTAAGAATGATGGAAGCCACTGTGTTCTTGAAGACCTTCAATGTATAAACTGGCTTCATTTTTCTGGACCCCAGGAAGAGTAGCTGCTGTTTTGGCAGCTAATGGGGATCCATAATAAATACAAATACAAATTCTGCAGACATTTTTTGGTACCCTTTTCCAGATCTGTGCCTCGACACAATCCTGCCTCGGAGCTCTACGGACAATTCCTTCGACCTCATGGCTTGTTTTTTTTTATTTTTATAGACAGGTGTGTGCCTTCCCAAATCATGTCCAATCAATTGAATTTACCACAGGTGGACTCCAATCAAGTTGTAAAAACATCTCAAGGATGATCAATGGAAACAGGATGCACCTGAGTAAAATGTCGAGTCTCATATCAAAGTCTGAATGCTTATGTAAATAAGGTATTTCAGTTTATAATTTCTTATACATTTGCAAAAATGTATAAAAACCTATTTTCGCTTCGGCATTGTGTGTAGATTGAAGACATTTGTTTATTTAATCCATATTAGAATAAGGCTGTAACGTAACAAATGTGGAAAAAGTCAAGGGGTCTGAATACCTTCCGAATGCACTGTATAAGCTAAGTAGTATGTCATAATAGTGATATACTGTATACGTAATGTCAACTTATGTGACATACTGTATAACTAAAGTCGTTAAATGCCACCATTTTGAAATATTCGAAAGAGACCATGTTGTGTGTTTGACTGGTCTGTAGGTTTCTGTATGGACAGACAGGCAGACAGACAGACATCACTGTGGTGTTGTGGGAGCCTGGCAGTTCTAACTAAACCAATAGGTATTTTTCTCTGGCTCGCCACAGACTTCATAACTTCACTGCAGATCATATCACCCAACTGGCATCTTGGGTTCCCACTTAAAGTCCTCTAGCGTGGTCCCTAAATGGATCTCTTGGGTCTTTTTGTAATCCTAGTTTAGACACACACGCACGCACGCACGCACGCACGCACGCACGCACGCACGCACGCACGCACGCACGCACGCACGCACGCACGCACGCACGCACGCACACACACACACACACACACACACACACACACACACACACACACACACACACACACACACACACACACACACACACACACACAATCCTTCACTCTGAACAGTATCTCTGTTGGACATCTCACCCTACTAGTCTGCAGAGATTTCAGCTTCACACAGGGCCAACAATGGTTCTGTACTTCCACCAGCCCTGGTTCCACCTTCTTTGGTGGATGGTGATGTCTTAGTTCAGTCGTCCTGGGAATGGTGTGACAAATTAGTCCAAAATGCTATATTCAACTGAGGGGAAAACAAGCACCGCTCTCACTCTTGAAGTGAGTATGGTGTGATAAACAAGAGAAATGAAGCTACAGCAGCGCTGAGAGGAGGATAATTACATGAGTCTCCTGGGTGCTACATGATAAATCATACAGTGATGTGCTGTAAGCACATGTTCTCTATGAAGAGACGGGGTACTGGGAGAGAAAACAGTCCATTTATTAACAGCTAGACCTCGACTGCACATTGATGAAGCATCATAATATTGCAAGGACAGACTCTATGCCAAGTGTAAGGCATTGGGTTAGAATGATGCCATCTGTCGGAAAACAATGCACTACATTGTCCCTCAAGGTATCTTTGGGAAGCGTGATGTTTCTATGTGGACCAATACTGACTCCAATAACACTTAGAGCCCTTCAATAGCTAAAGAACCCTTATTTGGCACTATATAAAGAAACATTTATTAGATTTATTAATACATTTATTACATTTATTAGTATGTATAGTGATGTCTGAGAGAGAGAACATGGCTCTGATCACAAGGCAACAGAGAGCATGCAGTCAGGAGACAGGAGGTTAATGAAGAATAAATACCCTCCTCCTCCCTCACCTCTGTTACCATCCTGCTCTCCCTAGTGATGGGGAAAGAAAGCTTCCTGAAGCATTGAGGCTTTCCAGCCAATTGTGTCAAAAATAATGTCATTACTCGAGGCTTTGATCGATACAGTGTACACTAGTGGCACATGCTGGTCAAAAGAATTTAGAGCAGACAAATGATTAAAGGTGACGTCCAACACACCGTAGAACGTGCACAGCGTAGCCTTTTTGTCTACTACCAAACCAATACCAAACCAATCAGGTGGTTGTTCGACGAAACAAAGATTCGGACGTCATTGATCACGTGCTTCTGATAAAGTGATACAGGCATCGATTGGCCCACTGCATTGATGTAAACTGCTTAGCGATTTCAGCGCATACCTCGGACCTCTGGTATCAAACATAACATCACTAGTTCTCTCCCCTCCCTCCATCACCGTTGTGTTATCATCCTCCTGTTGTGTTCTGTTGTGTTCTATATGTGATAGGAGGGCTAAGATGCATCACCAAGACGGGCTGCAGGAGAAAATCCCAGCTGACTGGGGAGGTTACTGATGTCAGTGAGATCATTACGCGCCTGTGAAATCCACTTTGAGTGTGTGTGTGTGTCTCTCTCTCTCTCTCTCTCTCTCTCTCTCTCTCTCTCTCTCTCTCTCTCTCTCTCTCTCTCTCTCTCTCTCATTTTAAGGAGCACAATAAATAATACGAGGAGTTTGGGGGTTTATTGATGTTCATGTAAATTGGCGTGGATTTTAAATATTTTACTGGAAATGAACATACTGTATAGACTTTATATAATGGCATGTGAAAAATATTAAGACAAACATTGACTGTGAGGACTTAATGTGAGGACTTGACTGTGAAAGACTAACAGGAGAAGTGTGCTGTACCATCTGAGAGAGGGATAACCTACTGTACAGTACACTGTGATGTCTGACACGTCCCATGTCACCACAGTATCACACCCACACACAACCAGCAGTTCCCCATACTCCCATCATGGCAGATGACTATTCAGAGCGCTGTACTGTAAGTTGAAGAGCAGGTCATGGGGTCAATGGTTTCAGAGTTGACACACACACACACACACACACACACACACACACACACACACACACACACACACACACACACACACACACACACACACACACACACACACACACACACACACACACACACACACACACCCATATGAAAAACAGATGATGGTCTTTCTAAGGGAATTGTCAGAGGCCTCTCAGTCTCTCTGATTATAACCATCTGTAGTCCTGACAGCTGATGTGAATTATATCATAACACCACAACACACACACACACACACACACACACACACACACACACACACACACACACACACACACACACACACACACACACACACACACACACACACACACACACACACACACACACACACACACACACACACACACACACACACACACATATCCTAATTGGTCAGTCTGTATCACTTTGAGGCAGACAGGGAAGAACATTTATGTGGATAATATTTGGCATGTAATGCCACAGCCACAGCATAAATCACTACTTTAAATAGGGGGAATATTAATATGAAAGAAAGAGTGTCCGGAGTTCTTATCATTCCCAATGCTGCAGTGCAGCTAAAACAAACCATACAGATCAGCTTTCCAAGAGTCCAGGAGCTACACCAAACAAGCCATACAGATCAGCTTTCCAAGAGTCCAGGAGCTACACCAAACAAACCATACAGATCAGCTTTCCAAGAGTCCAGGAGCTACACCAAACAAGCCATACAGATCAGCTTTCCAAGAGTCCAGGAGCTACACCAAACAAACCATACAGATCAGCTTTCCAAGAGTCCAGGAGCTACACCAAACAAACCATACAGATCAGCTTTCCAAGAGTCCAGGAGCTACACCAAACAAACCATACAGATCAGCTTTCCAAGAGTCCAGGAGCTACACCAAACAAGCCATACAGATCAGCTTTCCAAGAGTCCAGGAGCTACACCAAACAAGCCATACAGATCAGCTTTCCAAGAGTCCAGGAGCTACACCAAACAAGCCATACAGATCAGCTTTCCAAGAGTCCAGGAGCTACACCAAACAAACCATACAGATCAGCTTTCCAAGAGTCCAGGAGCTACACCTAACAAGCCATACAGATCAGCTTTCCAAGAGTCCAGGAGCTACACCAAACAAGCCATACAGATCAGCTTTCCAAGAGTCCAGGAGCTACACCAAACAAGCCATACAGATCAGCTTTCCAAGAGTCCAGGAGCTACACCTAACAAACCATACAGATCAGCTTTCCAAGAGTCCAGGAGCTACACCAAACAAACCATACAGATCAGCTTTCCAAGAGTCCAGGAGCTACACCAAACAAACCATACAGATCAGCTTTCCAAGAGTCCAGGAGCTACACCAAACAAACCATACAGATCAGCTTTCCAAGAGTCCAGGAGCTACACCAAACAAGCCATACAGATCAGCTTTCCAAGAGTCCAGGAGCTACACCAAACAAGCCATACAGATCAGCTTTCCAAGAGTCCAGGAGCTACACCAAACAAGCCATACAGATCAGCTTTCCAAGAGTCCAGGAGCTACACCAAACAAACCATACAGATCAGCTTTCCAAGAGTCCAGGAGCTACACCTAACAAGCCATACAGATCAGCTTTCCAAGAGTCCAGGAGCTACACCAAACAAGCCATACAGATCAGCTTTCCAAGAGTCCAGGAGCTACACCAAACAAGCCATACAGATCAGCTTTCCAAGAGTCCAGGAGCTACACCTAACAAACCATACAGATCAGCTTTCCAAGAGTCCAGGAGCTACACCTAACAAATCATACAGAAAACTGCTGAGAAGCGGAAGAAATTACAGCTGGCAATAGAAGTACAAGGTCAGAAGTTGCAGTTATTACTTGATAAAAATAAATACCCAATATACTTTGGTGCTTTACTTCAAACCCGAGTGGCGCAGCAGTCTAAAGCACTGCATCTCAGCAAGAGGCGTCACTACAGTCCCTGGTTTGAACCCAGGCTGTATCACATCCAGCCGTGATTGGTCCCATAGGGCGACGGACAATTGGCCCAGTGTTGTCCGGCTTGGCTGGGGTAGGCCATCATTGTAAATAAGAATTTGTTCTTAACTGACTTGCCTAGTTATGTAAAGGGCCTGACGACAACCAGTCAGCTGTTTTCTGTTATATAATAGCCAAGCAACATGTGCTTCATGCATGCTAGTTTTAGTACAGAAATAAACCATGAAAAGTGGTTCCTAAACGTTTCTAACCATAGAGGGGAAACTATTCGCTCTTTGTCTAAAATAATTATACCAGTCTCTGCTCGGTCCCTGGCTAAATGAAGGAACTCGTAACAAACTTACAATTATTCATGTTGTTTTACAGTTGCTAGAAAGGGTGATTAGAAGATCTGCCTAGAAAAAAATGGTTATTGTTTTTCCTTGGTATCATTTATTGAATAGAAAGAAAATAGTTTAATATGATCTTGGTCAACCTAATATACCTTGGTGATTAGTCTCCTGTACTGTTCTCTGTAGCTCTGAACTCAACACCCCTTTAGTACCAGGATGGAGTCGCGAAGGGTCAATGCTGTTGTGTATGTGTGTGTGTGTGTGTATATATATACTGTATTCTAGTCATGGCTCATCCTATATAACTACTGCTGTACACAACTTTTATATTCATAAACTGTCCATACTGTCTATACACACTGACTGTATAGGAACACCTGCTCTTTCCATTACATAAACTGACCAGGTGAATCTAGGTGAAAGCTATGATCCCTTATTGATGTCACTTGTTAAATCCACTTCAATCAGTTTAGAAGAAGGGGAGGAAACAGGCTAAAGAAATATTTTTAAGCATTGAGACAATTGAGACATGTATTGTGTATGTGTGTCATTGAGAAGTGAAGATTTAAGTGCCTTTGAATGGGTTATGGTAGTAGGTGCCAAGCGCACCGGTTTGAGTGTGCCAAAAACTACAACTCTGTTTGGTTTTTCACGCTCAAAAGTTTCCACCATCCAAAGGACATTCAGCCAACTTGACACAACTGTGGGAGAGAATTGGAGTCAACATGGGCCAGCATCCCTATGGAACACTTTCGACACCTTGTAGTAGAGTCCATGTCCCGATGAATTGATGCTGTTCTGAGGGCAAACGGGGGTGGAACTCAATATTAGGAAGCTGTTCTCAACCCCCTGAGTCAATACATGTTAGAATCACCTTTGGAAGCAATTACAGCTGTGACTCTTTCTGGGTAAGTTTCTAAGAGCTTTGCACACCTGGATTGTACAATATTTGCACATTATTCTTTTTCAAGTTCTTCAAGCTCTGTCAAGTTGGTTGTTGATTGCTAGACAGCCATTTTCAAGAAATGTTTTACTCCTGAACTTATTTAAGCCATAACAAAGGCGTTGAATTCTTATTGATTCAAGACATTTCAGTTTTAAATGTTTTATTAATTAGTAAAAATTCATAAAAACATAATTCCTCTTCAACATTATGTGGTATTGTGGGTAGGCCAGTGACACAAAATCTCAAGTTAACCCATTTCAAATTATGTCTGTAACACAACAAAACGTGGAAAAAGTCAAGGGGTTTGAACCTTCTGACGTAAAGTAGATGGGCTTGGGAAATTCTGTCAGATTCATTCTGAACAACATAAGAACACTTCCTACCCCTGAGAAACAAGTGCTTTGAAACATCTTTCAAACAGCAGATTATGAAGTCAAGTAGCTTCTAAATATTGATGTGCCTGGACTGACTGGGAGAGCAGAGCACATAGAGCAACAAGATCTCAGTCTCAATGAAATATTCAACGTTTGTCAGAGGGGGGTAAACATACAGTGCCATCAGAAAGTATTCAAACTCCTTGACTTATTGCACATTTTGTTGTGTTACAGCCTGAATTCAAAATGGATTAAATATATTTTTGTCTCACCCATCTACACACAATACCCCATAATGACAAAGTGAAAAAATGTTTTAGAAACATTTGCAAATGTATTGAAAAATAAATACAGATATATCACATTTACATAAATATTCAGACCCTTTACTCAGTACTTTGCTGAAGCACCTTTGGCATCGATTACAGCCTCAAGTCTTCTTGGGTATTACGCTACAAGTTTGGCACACCTGTATTTGGGGAGTTTCTCCCATTCTTCTCTGCAGATCCTCTCAAGTTCTGTCAGGTTGGATGGGGAGCATCACTGCACAGCTATTTTCAGCTCTCTTCAGAGATGTTTGATCAGGTTCAAGTCCGGGCTCTGGCTGGGCCACTCAAGGACATTCAGAGACTTGTCCCAAAGCCAGTCATGCGATGTCTTGGTTCTGTGCTTTGGGTTGTTGTTCTGTTGGAAGGTGAACCTTCGCCCTAGTCTGAGGTCCTGAGCAGGTTTTCCATCAAGAATCTCTCTGTACTTTGCTCCGTTCATCTTTCCCTCTATCCTGACTAGTCTCCCAGTCCCCACAGCATGATGCTGCCACCACCATGCTTCACAGTAGGGATGGTGCCAGGTTTCCTCCAGACGTGACGCTTTGCATTCAGGCCAAAGAGTTCAATCTTGGTTTCATCAGACCAGAGAATCTTGTTTCTCATGTTCTGAGTCTTTAGGTGTCTTTTCAGACATACAGTAATTTACTGAAGTTGGCTTCTGTCTGGCCACTCTACCATAAAGGCCTGATCGGTGGAGTGCTGCAGAGATGGTTGTCCTTTAAGAAGGTTCTCCCATCTCCACAGAGGAGCTGTGCCAAAGTGACCATCGGGTTCTTGGTCACTTCCCTGACCAAGGCCCTTCTCCCCCGATTGCTCAGTTTGGCTGGGGGTCAACCCCTAGGCAGAGGTGGTTCCAAACTTCTTCCATTTAAGAATGATGGAGGCCACTGTGTTCGTGGGGACTTTCAATGTTGCAGAAATGTTTTGCTACCCTTCCCCAGATCTGTGTCTTGACACAATTTTAAGTCAAAACTGTAACTCGGCCAATCAGGAACATTCACTGTCTTCTTACTAATCAACTCCAGTGGAGATTTGGCCTTGTGTTTTATGTTATTGTCCTGTGGAATTCATCTCCCAATGTCTGGTGGAAAGCAGATAATCAGGATTTTGCCGGTGATTAGCTCAATTCCATTTGAAAAATTCAAGCATACCCATGACATGATGCAGCCACCACTATCCTTGGAAATGTGTTGAGTTGGATTTGCCCCAAACATAACACTTTGCATTTGGGAAAAAAAATGAATTGCTTTGACACATTTTTTGCAATATTACTTTAGTGCCTTGTTGCAAACAGGGTGCATATTTTGGAATACATTTATACTGTATAGGCTTCCTTATTTGCACTCTGCCAATTAGGTTAGTATTTTGGAGTAACTACAATGTTGTTGATCTATCCTCAGTTTTCTCCTATCACAGCCATTAAACTCTGTAACTGTTTTAAAGTCATCATTGACTTCATGGTGAAATCTCAGAGAGGTTTCCTTCCTCTCTGGCAACTGAGTTAGGAAGGAAGGCTGTATGTTTGTAGTGACTGGGTGTATTGATACAACATCGAAAGTGTACATTTGCAGTCAGACTTTGTGCATGACACAAGTAATTTTTCCAACAATTGTTTACAGACAGATTATTTCACTTACAATTCACTGTATCACAATTCCAATGGGTCAGAAGTTTACATACACTAAGTTGACTGTGCCTTTAAACAGCTTGGAAAATTCCAGAAAATTATGTCATGGTGTTTTCTATCCACACATACTAATCATATGCATATACTATATTCCTGGCATGAGTAGCAGGACGTTGAAATTTTGCGCGATTTTTAACAAAAAGCTCAAAAAAATTCACACGCTCTTTAAGAGGTTAAGAAGCTTCTGATAGGCTAATTGACATAATTTGAGTCAATTGGAGGTACCTGTAGATGTATTTCAAGGCCTACCTTCAAACTCAGTGCCACTTTGCTTGACATCATGGGAAAATCAAAAGAAATCAGCCAAGACCTCAGAAAAACAATTGTAGACCTCCACAAGTCAATTTACAAACGCCTGAAGGTACCACGTTCATCTGTACAAATAATAGTACGCAAGTATAAACACCATGGGACCATGCAGCCGTTATACCGCTCAGGAAGTCTCCTAGAGATGAACATACTTTGCTGTGAGAAGTGCAAATCAATCCCAGAACAACAGCAAAGGACCTCGTGAAGATGCTGGAGGAAACAGGTACAAAAGTATCCACAGTAAAACGAGTCCTATATCAACATAACCTTAAAGGCCGCTCAGCAAGGAAGGAGCCACTGCTCCTTTAATAAGCCAGACTACGGTTTGCAACTACACATGGGCACAAGGATCGTACTTTTTGGAGAAATGTCCTCTGGTCTGATGAAACAAAAATAGAACTGTTTGGCCATAATGACCATCGTTATGTTAGGAGGAAAAAGGGGGAGGCTTACAAGCCGAAGAACACCATCCCAACCATGAAGCACGGGGGTTGCAGCATCATGTTATGGGGGTGCTTTACTGCAGGAGAGACTGGTGCACTACACAAAATAGATGGCATCATGAGGTACGGAAATTATGTGGATATATTGAAGCAACATCTCAAGACATCAGTCAGGAAGTTAAAGCTTGGTCGCAAATGGGTCTTCCAAATGGGCAATGACCCCAAGCGTACCTACAAAGTTGTGGCAAAATGGCTTAAGGACAACAAAGTCAAGGTATGGAGTGGCCATCACAAAGCCCTGACCTCAATCCTATAGACATTTTGTGGGCAGAACTGAAAAGGCGTGTGCGAGCAAGGAGGCCTACAAACCTGACTCAGTTACACCAGCTCTGTCAGTAGGAATGGGCCAAAATTCACTCAACTTATTGTGGGAAGCTTGTGGAAGGCTACCAGAAATGTTTGACCAAAGTTAATCAATTTAAAGGCAATGCTACCAAATACTAATTGATATTCTCTAAAACAGGATATAGTCTACATGTGCAGCACCACATCAGAACAGTAGGCAAAATTAAGAGTGAAAAAGGGACCAAATTATTAGGGTGAGGCACATGGGCTACTAACAGCTTAATTCACAACATACACTTAGTATTACTTTCTGAGCAACAGTATACATATCTCCCTGGCAATTTACACAATTTATGCAGCAGCATACAATACCTTTTTGGCCTCACCTTGTTGTGCTGTGGCATTCTCTGCATTTATGGTGCTTTCAAGACAACTGGGAACTCAGAAAAAAACAAGGTCGAATCATGATGACATTGGTGATATTCAGATCGGAGCTCTAGAAAGAGGCCCAAGTCCCCGACTTGATACTCCGAGTTGGATGACTATTCAAAATGTATTTTCGCAGTCTGAGCTTGTTTTTTACTGAGTTTCCAGTTGTTTTGAGCGCGTCAGAAGTCATGATGGATTGACAGAATGGTCAATGTAGATGTTTATCCTTTTAAGCTTGGAAAAGAGACCCTCAAACCTAGACTTGGGACCACACACCCACTCCACTGAATAGAAGGCAAGTGATTGCTTTGCAATGCCTGCAGTTAGCCACTGGTTCCTTCCAAACCACTCATTGTTGAATTTGCGATTTCCAAATTGTTGTGTGATGTTTATGTCCAATGACCGATGAGCACCATTACATTTTCTTTATAATTTATCTTCATCATTTCTCTTCATATGACAACTATTAAAAAGCATTTGTCAATAGATTGTCGACTTGATTCATGATGATGACTGCTAGCTTGCTAGCTAAGATTTCGAAAGTATTATGTTGACATGATCAGTCCAATCACAGCTACTGTAGATATAACATGACTTGACGTTAAGCCTTCTTGGATGGGCACTACTAATGTAAATCTATGGCTGCATTCCAAACAGAAACATACTATCCCCTCAGCCCTGAAATTAAGTGGACACTTCTGATGACGTATCATGACGTCTGACGAGGGCATAAGGCGGGGTAAGTGGCCTAGGGTGCGTCTTTTATGAGTTTGAAACGCAGCCCTTGGCAGCACCCAAGGGCCCTGAATTTGAGCTCTACCCTTAGATTTGGCGGTGATGTAGTGTCCATGAGTGTCCCATGAGTGACAGAATACTGAGCCAATCACAGCGCAACTAGAGAACATTACCCAATCTGGTGCAACTGGAGAACATTACCAACCCCTACGCTCTGTATTTTACGCTGGCTGACCCACCACCACAGAAAGCAATGAGCTAGGCTGAAACACCTGCAATTTGGAGCTGCGTTACTCAAGAAAGCAAAAAAAGAGTCCAAGTTTGTATGGGGCTTTATTAACTCAACAGTGTTTTCGTTTTTTTTACAGGGTTTGCAAACTGATATGTGACACACTGTTAATTGTTTATTTTTTTGCTAAAAAGGTGGGTCTCAAAACTGGTGGCCCCACCTTCCCTGAATGAGGGGTCGCCATTGCACCTTACAGAAAATTGCATGCATGGGGTACAGAGATGAGGTAGTCATTAAAAAATAATGTTAAACACTATTATTACACACAGGGTGAGTCCATGCAACTTATTATGTGACTTGTTAAGCAATTTTTTACTCCTGAACATATTTAGGCTTGCCATAACAAAGGGGTTGAATACTTGGTGACTGAAAGCTTTTCATTTTTATTCATTTGTAAACATTAATTTGTAAACATTTCAAAAAACATCATTCCACTTTGACAATATGGGGTATTGTGTTTAGGCCAGTGACACACCATTTCAATATTATCAATGTTAAATTCAGGCTGTAACACAACAAAATGTGTAAAAAGTCAAGGGGTGTGAATAGGTAGTAGGGGCAGTGGTGTAGTGATATTTATTTAGGTGAGGGAGAATGAAATCAAAATGTAAATAACCACGTTTCCATCTAACCATTTCATGCGGATGAATTACCTGACACATGAAAACAGTCATGATTGCAGGTACAATTTTATACACTGAACAAAAATATGAACGCAACATGTAAAGTGTTGGTCCCATGTTTCATGAGTTGAAATAAAAGATCCCAGAAACTTTCCATATGCACAAAAAGCATATTTCTTTGTGCATGTTTGTTAATGAGCATTTCTCCTTCGCCATGATAATCCAAACAACAGACAGTTGTGGCATATCAAGAAGCTGATTAAACAGCATGATCATTAAACAGGTGCGCCTTGTGCTGGGGACAATAAAAGGCCACTCTAAAATGTGCAGTTTTGTCATGCAAAACTTCCACAGATGTCTCAAGTTTTGAGGGGGCATGCAAATTGAATGCTGACTGCAGGACTGTCCACCAGAGCTGTTGCCAGAGAATTGAATTTTAATTTCTCTACCATAAGCCACCTCCAATTTCATTATAAAAAATTTGGCAGTACGTCCAACCGGCCTCACAACCGCAGACCACATGTAACCACACCAGCCCGGGACCTCCACATCTAGCTTTTTCAGCTGCGGAATCATCTGAGACCTGCCACCCGGACAGCTGATGAAACTGTGGGTTTGCACAACCAAAGAATTTCTGAACAAACTGTCAGAAACTTTTTAAGTGACTGCAGTTCGGCATCGTAACCGACTTCAGTGGTCAAATGTTCACTTTCGATGGCCACTGGCACGCTGGAGAAGGGTGCTCTTCACAGATGTATCCCGGTTTCAACTGTACCGGGCAGAAGGCAGACAGTGTGTATGATGTTGTGTGGGAGAGTGGTTTGCTGATGTCAACGTTGTGAACAGCGTGCCTCATGGTGGCGGTGGGGTTATGGTATGGGCAGGCATAATCTACAGACAACGAACACAATTTATCGATGGCAATTTGAATGCACAGAAATACTGTGACGAGATCCTGAGGCCCATTGTCATCACCTCATGTTTCAGCATGATAATGCATGACTCCATGAAGCAAGGATCTGTATACAATTCCTGGAAGCTAAAAATCGTCCCAGTTCTTCCATGTCACCCGTTGAGCATGTTTGGGATGCTCTGAATTGACATGTATGTCAGCGTGTTCCTTGAATAGGAGTGGGACAACATTCCACAGGCCACAATCAACAGTCTGATCAAATCTATGTGAAGGAGATGTGTCACGGTAGCTACATCAGGCAAATGGTGGCCACATCAGATAGATACTGACTCGTTTTGTTCCTACCATTTATTGAAGGTATCTATGACCAACTGTATTTCCAGGCATGTGAAATCCATAGATTAGGGCCTAATGAATAGATTTCAATTGATGGATTTCCTTATATGAACTGTAACTTGTTGCATGTTGCACTTATATTTTTGTTCCGTGTAAATGCCAATAGACAATTTGTTCGTTCACATGGTGGGATCTTTTCATGAATTTTACAGGGTGGTGAATATGCAAGGTGATGTTATTCTGGTGACATGATGATCGATGCTTGGCTACCGTTTGACAAATACAAATATCGCTCTCACCCATAATAATCTCATAATGTAAGTAGCCTACCTGCACTGTATCTGCGACCTGTTGGCAAGAGCATATGTGCCAAGACCTGTTGGCAAGAGTTTATGTGCTAAGACCAGAGTGGGCATATTTGCTATATAATGCAACCGTTTTGTGACCATCAGAGATGAAAATGCGATGGAAACCCATTTAACTTGTATTTTTCATTCGGTACATGGGAATTGAACATATTCCGCATGAAATTCTGTTGCAAATTGAATGGAAACCTAGCTACTGATGTCATAATTTCTTCAATCAAAGTGTGTACAGACAGATGTAGCCAATTGAATTGTCTATCATTATAGAATATGCATAAAATGCATCGTCCAATCGTAACTTCTGCCTATGCCCACACATATTGTCTAAACAAAATGTTATATTTTTAATACCCTCAAACACCAAGTTAGGCATAGGCTACCTCATTTCAAAATAAGCCATCATCATTGTCAGTCGTGAATGATAATTCGTCAGTGAAACGTCCAGCCTGAATCTCCATACCAATCATTTGATTGATCTCTTGAATTACTGTTTCCTGAGCGAATTAGAGCAAATGGTGTTCACAAACTATTAGCCTTATATTTTGTTTCAATCTGTTTGCTTTCAACTCTATTGAGGTTGGGTGCCTGATAATTGTTTTGGGACTATTCCGCTTCATCCTAAAATCTCATTAGAAATGAGGAGTTCCTGGTGTAACAGTAACATTAAAGGCGTACATATGCGTACTATGCTATGTATGATATTCGCTTCTGTTGTGTAAAATGGAAATGAATCCATTGATTCAGCTTTGATCTAACTTTACTAAACGAGCACCATTGTGAGAAGTGATAATAGTATATTTGTAATAATAATAAGGGATGAGTATGAATATTAGGGGTAGGCAACAGATCTCGATGAGATGTCATTTTAAGCGATTGGAGCGTACTTCGTGGGGCTGAAAGGACAGCGCTAGGATCGCGCAATGATGGTGAAGAAGTTGAACAAACTTCTGGTGCTGAAGGATAGCTGAAGGATAGCTCTGCTATTTGGCCAGTTCAGGAACAAACAACAATAATTATTAGTAGGCCTACAGCCTAACAGGCCTACGACTACGTGGTATAGTTATTTGTAGGCTGTAACCCAATGTAAATTAATACATATATAATTGCACTGTTTGAGATGAGAGCTTTTTTGCCTGTAGGTATTTTACTGTATTTTGGAGCTTACACACTGTCTCATAAATACACTTTGACTTGGTTAGCTTGAACACGTCTACAATACACCCTATTACAGAATAAAAGAAAACAGAGAGGTAAACTATCAATTCATAAAATTAATTTGCATAGATTAGACATGCTATCAAATCAATTGACCAGGGAGTGACCATAAATCCAGAGAAAAGAGGGAAGAAACCACCCTTTACACCTCTAGGCTACGATACATATTTATTTGGTTTGTCATTCTATCGTTTTTCATGGAATTTTTGTAGAAATGAAATAGAATTGATTTAGAATTTATCAGAATACAGAATACATTGTCAGCTCTGTGTATTCCAAAATTGAAAAAAGTGAGGGAGCTCCGCTGTTCTGCACTCCGGCAGTACTACACCCCTGGGTAAGGGTTAACCATAAACAACTTGACAGTTGAACGTTCAAACAGAACCAATTTAAACGAGTATCTAGCACTGGGATTGAACCTGCTAGCCTTTCAGCCGAGGTGCGCGGTTTAAACCCTTCCTCTATCCCCATCCACTACACCATAGCAAGCTGCGAGCCAACAAGATGATAATATGTGCTCAGGTTGCCCATAGTGGACGGTATTGAAGGCATTTCCCGACGTCCTGGGGACCTGGACAAACATTGCATATTTGGTGTGATGTTGCTGCAGGGACCTGTTGCACAGCTGCATCTCTTTACCAGCCATCCCTCCTTCCTGTTTTACATGGTAAATAGCCATTAGCAACCTGCCTGTAACAACGGTCCCTGCCAATGAACCATGCCACAATGTTCTGCTTCTAATGACTGTATAACCACAACAGAAAACAGACAGGAGTAGTTTGTTTACTCTATTTCCTACTCCTTTGAAACACACGCACACACAAAGCCTTCTCTCACTGACTTACAAAGCATAGACACGCACAGATATTGGAGGGTGTGCGATATCAGCGAAAGAGAGCTCTGGGAATGATCAAGCCATGATATAGGACTCTAATTACTGCAACATACCCAGCTAGCACATTTGGTTCCTTGGAAGTTGTGGGAATGTTCCCATTGGTTCTGTAAACAAAGCCATAGGTTTCCTGACTAGGCCTTCTGAGAACAGAAGTGAACATTTCACCTGTTCTGGGAACGTACATTTTTAGGTTGAAGGGAGTTTGAGAATGTTTTACTATGGTTCCCTGAAAGTTTTGCCGGGAGGTTTTATTAACGTTCTTGGAACGGAAATTATAGGTTATTTGAAGGTAATTAAAGAACGTTCTGAGAACATGTTACAATAAGACGTTTAATAACACTGCTAGTTTGGGTTAACTGTTTTGAACTCCAAGCAGAGATGGAAATTAATTTGCTTAGGCATTAATCATGCAAACATACATTTTTTATTGTGGCATGGCATCAGTGAAATTCAAATCTATGATCTTCTGTTGTCTATCCATGGAATTAGCCCACTGTGCCACCAGGATGGAGAGAGCATGCCATGTTTTCTTTAACTCAAACAAAGCTGTTCATTTTAGTCTATTCAAACAGACCACATTTCGAAGGAAACTAGCACTCATTAAGATCAGGTGTGGCCATTTGGTGGGCGCGGCCAACACACCACAACATACTTAATTAACATGTACACTGAGTATACATGAAGAACACCTTCTCTTTCCATGACATTGACTGACCAGGTGAATCCAGGTGAAAGCTATGATCCTTTATTGATGTCACTGGTTAAATCTACTTCAATCAGTGTAGGTGAAGGGGAGGAGACCGCTTAATAAAGAAGTATGTGTGTCATTCAGAGGGTGAATGGGAAAGACAACATCTTGAAGTGCCTTTGAACTGGGTATGGTAGTAGGTGCCAGGCACATTGGTTTGTGTCAAGAACTGAAACACTGCTGGGTTTTTCACACTCAACCGTTTCCCATATGTATCAAGAATGGTCCACCACCCAAAGGACATCCAGCCAACTTGACACAACTGTGGGGAAGCATTGCAGTCAACATGGGCCAGCATCCCTGTGGAACGCGTTCCACACCTTGGAGAGTCCATGCCCCAACGAATTGAGACTGTTCTGAGGCCAAAAGGTGGGGTGCAACTCAATATTAGGATGTTCCTAATGTTTGACATACTGAGTGTATATGTTTTTAACTCTTAGAAGGCACATCAACATATTTTTCACACAGTCGGTGTGCGGATTTAAACCAGAGACCTTTTGGTTACTGACCCAATGATTTGAAATGCTAGGCTACCTTAAGCCCATGCAGGATAGAGAGAGCAAGCTAGTAGTTTAATATTGTCCTTCACACTACACAGGAGCAGGGAAGAGAGGCCACAGGGAAGTGAGGCAATAGGCAGGTAGGTAGAAAGACATAGTAGTAGTATTTTCCATTTGGGTAATTGCTCTGTCAAAGGGACGCAGCAGTAGCAGGAAGGGCAGCAGCCATGTAGGTAGAGAGACTTTGCTAGTTGTAATTTCGTTGGGATGGACAGTTGCTCTTTCTGTCTTACCTGAAGACGGGTCTGTGGAGAAGCTTCCTCTTGATCGTGACATACTCTTCCATTTAAAGTGTGAGTCCAGACTGGGTTGGGGATAGGAGCAGGGAGCTCTGTATGAGGCTGGGCTGTCTCCAGCTGCTCCTCTCCTTGCGTTGCACTGTGCTGCTCTGAGACTGAGACGACAAGTCCTGCCTGGTCCCTGCTAGTCCCCCTAGTTCCTGGTCCTGCCCCTCTCACTGCTCTCCCTCTCTCTGCTCTCTCTCGCCCTCTCTCTGCTCTCTATCTCTGACAGCTCAGTAACAAAGGTCAGAGGCCACATCACAGTGTTGCTTTTCTACTCTCAGACTGAGAGGGCCAGGGGAGCAGAGGAGCCTGGAATGATGTGGAAACACACACGCACACACAGGAACAGAAACACACGCATAGACTCACACATTGTCTTTATCTCTGCGGGCCACTCACCCTCTGGACTCAAACCTGTGTCTGTGAGTGTGTGTGACCTACAGAACAGTTCCCCTGAAAGGAGAGATTTGAACCCCCCAGCATCCCCAATATCACTCAACTTCGTCACACACAGAAAGTTTTGGAGACTGCTGCCTCAACTTCAAGCTGTCCCGCAAATGTTTGGGATAGAGGCTGGTCAGAAGGGCTGGCTGAACATCAAAACATGGTCATTAAATCACAATCTGGCTTTTATTCTGCCGGAATTATGTGTGGATGGTGCAATGCAAAGCAAAGCGACTCACTTCTGGTAAAGGGTGTGTGTGTTTGTGTATGTGTGTGTGCGAGTGTGTGTGTGCGTAGGGGGACCACAAAGCGCCGTGCGGCCTAGCCCTGCAATGGTTTAATCAACAGAAGATTGGGTTGTTTAACTTATGTGAAGCTGAGGCACGCTCTCTCCCCAGCCCAACTGGAGGAAACTTATGATAAACATCACCAACATCGGGAATGCGTCCCAAATGGCCCCCTATTCCCTATGGTCCCTGGTCAAAAACTAGTGCATTATATAGGTGCATTATATAGGTAATTTGCAGAGCAGCAGAGGGACATTATTTCTGGAGCTGGAAACAAACACTAAAACTCTATCCTTCTGATGGAAGACATTCCACACACACGCACGCACGCACGCACGCACGCACGCACGTCCATGTGACACAGGAAATATTGATTGATTGTGCTATTTGGTCTGTATTCAAAATGAGTTTGCCAAACAATTTAGGACATTCAGGAGAATCAACACCACTACAGCGTGTCTGTAACCAACGCATATTTTGTTAACAGCTCATCAATCAGTAAATCAACTCTATTTTCCATTCATAAAAATTTGTTCTAATGAGTGGATGCGCTTTGAAAAACAAATCTCAATGGAGACTTTGGTGTAGGCATAAGTCTTAGCTAAAGTTTCAACCCCTGTTGCGTGTCCTTATGGATCCCATTACTTGATTAATCAGAAAATAGCATAACTTGGGAAAATTCTCAATCAACAACATATCATCAATGTACAACAACAAACAATATCTAATCAAGCACTTCCAGGTCATTTTCCTGTCAGCTTACAGGAAACACGTCATGAAAGCAGGAGGAAAAGAAAAGATGTTTAAAACAATGACTTACAGCTGTAATCACTGCGAAAGGTGTACAGAGCATTCAGAAAGTATTCAGACCCCTTCACTTTTTCAATATTTTGTTACATTACAGCCTTATTCTAAAATGGATTAAATACAATGTTTTCCACACCAATCTACACACCATAGCCCATAATGACAAAGTGAAAACAGAAATACTTATATACATAAGTATTCAGACCCTTTGCTATGAGACTAGAAATTGAGCTCAGGTGCATTCTGTTTCCATTGATCATCCTTGAGATGTTTCTACAACTTGATTGGAGTCCACCTGTGGTAAATTCAATTGATTGGACATGATTTGGTAAAGCACACACCTGTCTATATAAGGTCCCACAGTTGACAGTGCATGTCAGAGCAAAAAACAAGATATGAGGTCTATGAATTTGTTTGTAGAGCTCTGAGACAGGATTGTGTCGAGGCACAGATCTGGGGAACGGTACCAAAAAATGTCTGCAGCATTGAAGGTCCCCAAGAACACAGTGGCCTCCATCATTCTTAAATGGAAGAAGTTTGGAACCACCAAGACTCTTCCTAGAGCTGGCCGCCCGGCCAAACTGAGCAATCAGGGGAGAAGGGCCTTGGTCAGGGAGGTGACCAAGAACCCGATGGTCGCTTTGACAGAGCTCTAGAGTTCTTCTGTGGAGATGGGAGAACCTTCCAGAAGGACAACCATATCTGCAGCAATCATGCCTTTATGGTAGAGTGGCCAGACAGAAGCCACTCCTCAGTAAAAGGCACATGACAGCCCGCTTGAGTTTGCCAAAAGGCACCTAAAGACTCTCAAACCATGAGAAATAATATTCTCTGGTCTGATGAAGTCTTTGGCCTGAATGCCAAGCGGCACGTCTGGAGGAAACCTGGCACCATCACTACGGTGAAGCATGGTGATGGCAGCATCAGGCTGTGGGGACGTTCTTCAGCGGCAGAGGCTGTGAGACTAGTCAGGATGGAGGGAAAGATGAAGGACCTCAGACTGGGGTGAAGGTTCACCTTCCAACAAGACAATGACCCTAAGCACACAGCCAAGACAACGCAGGAGTGGCTTCGGGACAAGTCTCTGGATGTCCTTGAGTGGCCCATATTTTAAAAATCATGAAAATGTAAAACACTAATATATCTTGATAAGATAATTATTCACCCCACTGAGACAATACATGTTAGAAAAACTTTGGCAGCGACAACAGCTGTGAGTCTTTTTGGTAAGTCTCGAAGAGCTTTGGATTGTACAATATTTTGAGGTCTTGTGTCACTGGTCTACACACAGTAACCCATAATGGCAAAGTGAAATTGTGTTTAGACATTGTTACAAATTAATAAAAAATGAAAAGCTGAAATGTCATGTGTCAATAAGTATTCAATGCCTTTGTTGTTGCAAGCCCTAAGTTCAGGAGTAAAAATGTGCTTAACAAGTTGCATGGACTCACTCTGTGTGCAATGATTGTTTTTAACATGATTTTTGAATGACTACCTCATGTCTGTACCCCACACATACAATTTATATGTAAGGTTCCTCAGTCAATCAGTAAATTTCAAACACAGATTCAACCACAAAGACCAGGGAGGTTTTCCAATGCCTCGCAAAGAACGGCACCTTTTGGTACATGGGTAAAAGAAAAAGCAGATATATATCTCTTGGAGCATGGTGAAGTTATTAATTACACTTTGGATGGTGTATCAACACACCCAGTCATCCCTCTAAACTCAGTTGCCGGAGAGAAAGGAAAGCGCATAGGGATCTCACCATGAGGCCAATGGTGACAAACTACAGTTTTGGCAAGTCGGTTAGGACATCTACTTTGTGCAAGGCACAAGTAATTTTTCCAACAATTGTTTACAGACAGATTATTTCACTTATAATTCACTGTATCACAATTCTAGTGAGTCAGAAGTTTACATACACTAAGTTGACTGTGCCTTTAAACAACTTGGAAAATTCCAGAACATTATGTCATGGCTTTAGAAGCTTCTGATAGGCTAATTGACATAATTTGAGTCAATTGGAGGTGTACCTGTGGATGAATTTCAAGGCCTACCTTCAAATTCAGTGCTTCATTGCGTGACATCATGGGAAAATCAAAAGAAATCAGCCAAGACCTCAGAAATATTATTGTAGACCTCCACAAGTCTGGTTCATCCTTGGGAGCAATTTTCAAACGCCATGTTCATCTGTACAAACAATAGTACACAAGTATAAACACCATGGGACCACGCAGCCGTCAGGAGATGTGTTCTGTCTCTAGAGATGAACGTACTTTGGTGCGAAAAGTGCAAATCAATCCCAGAACAACAGCAAAGGACCTTGTGAAGATGCTGTAGGAAACAGGTACAAAAGTATCTATATCCACTGTCAAACGAGTCCAATATCGCTACTCAGCCAGGAAGAAACCACTGCTCCAAAACCTCCATTAAAAAAGCCAGACTACGGTTTGCAACTGCACATGGGTCGTACGTTTTAGAGAAATGTCCTTTGGTCTGATGAAATAAAAATAGAACTGCTTGGCCATAATGACCATCGTCTTCCAAATGGACAATGACCCCAAGCATACTTCCAACGTTGTGACAAAATGGCGTAAGGACAACAAAGTCAAGTTATTGGAGTGGCCATCACAAAGCCAAGGTATTGGAGTGGCCATCACACTGACCTCAATCCTATAGAAAATGTGTGCGCAGAACTGAAAAAGTGTGTGCGAGCAAGGAGGCCTACAAACCTGACTCAGTTACACCAGCTCTGTCAGGAGGAATGGATAAAAATTCAACAAACTTATTGTGGGAAGCTTGTGGAAGGCTACCCAAAACATTTCACCGATGTTAAACAATTGAAAGGCAATGCTACCAAATACTAATTGAGTGTATGTAAACTTCTGACCCACTGGGATGAAAGAAATAACATCTGAAATAAATCCCAACTGACCTAAGACAGGTATTTTTTACTAGGATGAAACGTCAGGAATTGTGAAAAACTGAGTTTAAATGTATTTGGCTAAGATGTATGTTAACTTCTGACTTCAACTGTAAATGACAGAGTGAAAAGAAGGAAGCCTGTTCAGAATAAAAAAAATATTCCAAAACATGCATCCTGTTTGCAGTAAGACACTAAAGTGAAATTTTCAATAAAAGTGGCAAAGAAATGGAATTTATGTCCTGATTAGACAGCGTTATGTTTGAAGCAAATCCAACACAACACATCACTGAGTAACACTCTTCATATTTTCAAGCACGGTGGTGGCGTCATCATTTTATTGGTATGCTTGTACTCGACAAGGACTAGGGAGTTTTTTAGGATAAAAATAAACTGTTCCGTCTGCTTTCCAAAATACACTGGGAGACAAATTCACCTTTCAGCAGGATAATAACTTAAAACACAAGGCCAAATATACACTGGAGTTGCTTACCGAGATGACATTGAATGTTCCTGAGTGGCCTAGTTACAGTTTTGACCTATAGTACCAGTCAAAAGTTTGGACACACCTACTCTTTCAATGGTTTTTCTTTATTTTGACTATTTTCTACATTGTAGAAATCACTAAAAAAATACATCAAAACTATGAAATAACACATGGAATCGTGTAGTAACCAAAAAAGTGTTAAACATATCCAAATGTATTTTACATTTGAGATTCTTCAAAGTAGCCACCGTTTGCCTTGATGACAGCTTTGCACACTATCAGCATTCTCTCAACCAGCTTCATGAGGTAGTCACCTGGAATGCATTTCAATTAACAGGTCTGCCTTGTTAAAAGTTAATGTGTGAAATGTCTTTCCTTCTTGTGATGTCTTCACTATTATTCTACAATGTAGAAAATAGTACAAATAAAGAAAAACCCTTGAATGAGTAGGTGTGTCCAAACTTTTGACTGGTACTGTAAATCAGCTTGAAAATCTATGCCAAGACTTGAAAATGGCTGTCTAACAATGATATTTATTTTCAGGACTCTGACATTGCTTGTTCTGATATTTCTTTCTTTTTATTTTTAAAAACATTTTGGATTATGTGTGTATTGTTTTGTATTGCTAGGTATTACTGCCCTGTTGGAGCTAGAAACACAAGCATTTCGCTGCACCTGCGATTACATCTGCAAATCTGTGTATGTGACCAATAAACATTGATTTAATTATGATTTAATTTTAAAGAGATGGGTCTTTTTGGATAGAGGTGTGTTAAGGCATTCAACTGCTTCCCAGCCAAACCAGTTCAGTAGAGTTTGTGCATATATTATGAAGACATTGTGTTTGTTTTGGACTTCGTGAGATTTTTTTGGGCTGTTCGGGCACACAAATTATACACCAGTTTGTCGGTGATTGGTCAACAGTAGGATTCTTTAATAAAGTATTTGCTGTCATTGAACAAGAGACGACTCATTTTTATGCAAAAAAAAATATTTTTCATTTAGTTGTAAATGTAAAATTGACTAAGATCCCCCTCGGCACAAACGTCAAAATTAATGACAGATTTCTCTTAGATTCATTCTGACTATTTTGAGGAAGTGTATTTTTTTTTATTTAACTTGGCAAGTCAGTTACAGTAAGAACAAATTCTTACTTACAATGACGGCCTACCCCGGCCAAACGTGGACAACGCTGGGCCAATTGTACATATGTGACTCCCACAGCCAGATGTGATACAGATGTGATACAGCCTGGATTCAAACCAGGGTCTGTAGTGACATCTTTTGCATTGAGATGCAGTGCCTTAGACCACTGCACCACTTGGAGAGCCCTGGCTATGGCGTCTCAAAATGGACAAACAGTACTATTGTGCTTTTTGATCATTTTTCAAGCGAAGATCTTTTAAGGGAGTATGCGAGTACAATTTTTCGGTTCGCCTAGCCAACTTCGGGCTAGCCGCCAGCCGAACTGAAGAAGGCTGACGCCTTTATTGGAGGTTAATCCCTAGCACTACTGAATGAATGGCCATGAAGGTGCCCCAAGACTTCTGCCTTTCTGGCTGTTAGTTTTCACCTATCTCTCTGGCTCTCTCTGATCCCGTCTGTCTCTTGCACTCTCTCTTTCTAAATCCCCCATCCCCATTTCTCTCTCCCTTCCCTCCTCCCTTTCTTCTCTCATCCCTACATAGAGTTAGCTGTGCCACGTGTGTAAGTTATGTGCCAGACAGTGGTGGGTTAAGGCTGAGGGTAAGCATCCTGCCCTAAATAACTTGGCCTACTTCTGCACTGCACTCAGCTCAGGGGCTGTGTGTGTGTGTGTGTGTGTGTGTGTGGGTGAGAAAGTTGCTTTGGATAAAAGCAAAAATATATTATTATTGCTGATTTTAGCAACCCAGAACCATGTAGAATCTCAGTGACTGGTCAGTGTTGGGCCTGAGCCAGCCCAATATTGGTGTTGGCTGTGGTGCATGGAATACAGGGCTATATTTGGATGCCATATAATTGCTTTACCATGTTTTTTTCCATACTTTTTTTCATAAGCGCAAAACATATCCTTTTTGGCTTGTTTGAGGATCCAAACAAATCCCAAGTTTCAACTTTCTTGATATTGTTTGAAAACCTAGAGACGACCCTTTCCAGCAAATGGAGAGGGGGAGGAAAGTCATTTACTATGATCTAATGTTGTGAGTGAGAAAGAGAGAGGGGGGAGAGAGAGAGAGAGAGAGAGAGAGAGAGAGAGAGAGAGAGAGAGAGAGAGAGAGAGAGAGAGAGAGAGAGAGAGAGAGAGAAAAAATCAATCTGATGCTGATTCAGATCTGCAATAAATGACAACAAATTGGCTGTATGTGAAATGCATGAATCATGACAGACTAATGCAAAAATAACATGGAGATGAGTCCAGTTCAATATACCAAAGGAGACTGATGCCAGATGGCCAGAGCCATGATGTACTGCACAGTATGTTACTAAGAAAGGAAAGATACCTGGGGGCCAACCATACTGTAGGCAAGCCTTAAACTAGACCAAAGAACTGACATATTAATGAGGACTCATCCAGATCCAGAACCAAATCTTACGTGTGTGCTACGTTTCATCCGCGACAAGAGACTGAGGACTCTGAGGCACAATCATGTGCTAGTGCATTAACTAGGCCTACTCCTAACTATGTGTCAAGTGTAGCTGAATTATTCCTAACTATGTGTCTAGTATAGCTGAATTATGAATAACTATGTGTCTAGTGTAGCTGAATTATTACTAACTATGTGTCTAGTGTAGCTGAATTATTACTTACTATGTGTCTAGTGTAGCTGAATTATGAATAACTATGTGTCTAGTGTAGCTGAATTATGAATAACTGTGTGTCTAGGATAGCTGAATTATTACTAACTATGTGTCTAGTGTAGCTGAATTATTACTAACTATGTGTCTAGTGTAGCTGAATTATGGATAACTGTGTGTCTAGGATAGCTGAATTATGAATAACTGTGTGTCGAGGATAGCTGAATTATGAATAACTGTGTGTCTAGGATAGCTGAATTATGAATAACTATGTGTCTAGTGTAGCTGAATTATTACTAACTATGTGTCTAGTGTAGCTGAATTATAAATAACTATGTGTCTAGTATAGCTGAATTATTACTAACTATGTGTCTAGTATAGCTGAATTATGAATAACTATGTGTCTAGTATAGCTGAATTATTACTAACTATGTGTCTAGTATAGCTGAATTATTACTAACTATGTGTCTAGTGTAGCTGAATTATGAATAACTATGTGTCTAGTGTAGCTGAATTATGAATAACTAGGTGTCTAGTATAGCTGAATTATTACTAACTATGTGTCTAGTGTAGCTGAATTATGAATAACGAGGTGTCTAGTATAGCTGCATTATTACTAACTATGTGTCTAGTGTAGCTGAATTATGAATAACTATGTGTCTAGTATAGCTGAATTATTACTAACTATGTGTCTAGTGTAGCTGAATTATGAATAACTGTGTGTCTAGTGTAGCTAAATTATTACTATGTGTCTAGTGTAGCTGAATTATTACTAACTATGTGTCTAGTGTAGCTGAATTATGAATAACTAGGTGTCTAGTATAGCTGCATTATTACTAACTATGTGTCTAGTGTAGCTGAATTATTACTAACTATGTGTCTAGTGTAGCTGAATTATTACTAACTACGTGTCTAGTGTAGCTGAATTATTACTAAATATGTGTCTAGTGGAGCTGAATTATTACTAACTATGTGTCTAGTGGAGCTGAATTATGACTAACTATGTGTCTACTGTAGCTGAACTATGAATAACTATGTGTCTAGTATAGCTGAATTATTACTAACCATGTGTCTAGTGTAGCTGAATTAATACTAACTATGTGTCTAGTATAGCTGAATTATTACTAACTATGTGTCTAGTATAACTGAATTATGAATAACTGTGTGTCTAGTATAGCTGAATTATTACTTACTATGTGTCTAGTATAGCTGAATTATTACTAACTATGTGTCTAGTGTAGCTGAATTATTACTAACTATGTGTCTAGTGTAGCTGAATTATTACTAACTACGTGTCTAGTGTAGCTGAATTATTACTAACTGTGTGTCTAGGGAGCTGAATTATTACTAACTATGTGTCTAGTGTAGCTGAATTATTACTAACTATGTGTCTAGTGTAGCTGAATTATGAATAACTGTGTGTCTAGGATAGCTGAATTATTAATAACTGTGTGTCTAGTGTAGCTGAATTATTAATAACTGTGTGTCTAGTATAACTGAATTATGAATAACTATGTGTCTAGTGTAGCTGAATTATTACTAACTATGTGTCTAGTGTAGCTGAATTATTAAATAACTATGTGTCTAGTATAGCTGAATTATTACTAACTATGTGTCTAGTGTAGCTGAATCTTGAATAACTTTGTGTTTTCTAGTATAGCTGAATTATTACTAACTATGTGTCTGAGTATAGTTGAATTATTACTAACTATCAGTGTCTAGTGTAGCTGAATTATGAATAACTATGTGTCTAGTGTAGTGGGTGATTTATGAATAACTGTGGTGTCTAGTATAGGCTGAATTATTACTAACTATGTGTCTTTGTATTTGTAGCTGAATTATGAATAACATGATCATGAGTATAACCACGCTGCATTATTACTAACTATGTGTCTAGTGTAGCTGAATTATGAATAACTATGTGTCTAGTATAGCTGAATTATTACTAACTATGTGTCTAGTGTAGCTGAATTATGAATAACTATGTGTCTAGTGTAGCTGAATTATTACTAACTATGTGTCTAGTGTAGCTGAATTATTACTAACTATGTGTCTAGTGTAGCTGAATTATGAATAACTAGGTGTCTAGTATAGCTGCATTATTACTAACTATGTGTCTAGTGTAGCTGAATTATTACTAACTATGTGTCTAGTGTAGCTGAATTATTACTAACTACGTGTCTAGTGTAGCTGAATTATTACTAAATATGTGTCTAGTGGAGCTGAATTATTACTAACTATGTGTCTAGTGGAGCTGAATTATGACTAACTATGTGTCTACTGTAGCTGAACTATGAATAACTATGTGTCTAGTATAGCTGAATTATTACTAACTATGTGTCTAGTGTAGCTGAATTATGAATAACTATGTGTCTAGTGTAGCTGGTCTTAGTATTTTGTGTTTTCTTTTATTATTTGTTCAGGCCAGGGTGTTATTGTATTTTCGTATTGGGGTTTGTAGTATTTGGGATCGCGGCTGAGTAGGGGTGTTGTATAGGCTTGGCTGCCTGAGGCGGTTCTCAATCAGAGTCAGGTGATTCTCGTTGTCTCTGATTGGGAACCGTATTTAGGTAGCCTGGGTTTCACTGTGTATTTCGTGGGTGATTGTTCCTGTCTCTGTGTAGTGTTCACCAGATAGGCTGTAATAGGTTTCACGTTCCGTTTGTTGTTTTTGTATTTGTATAAGTTATGTTCATGTATCGCGATCCTTCATTAAAGATCATGAGTAACAACCACGCTGCATTTCGGTCCGACTCTCTTTCGACAAACGAAGAACGCCGTTACAGAATCACCCACCACACTCGGACCGAGCAGCGTGTTAACAGGCAGCAGCGAAGGGAGGACGTTATGGACAGCAAAGGCATGGAGTATACGACGTGGGAAGAAATAGACAGGTGGGCGGCCGGCCCAGAGAGAGTGCCAGAGCCCGTCTGGGATTCGCTGGAGCAGTGCGAAGAGGGCTATAGGCGAATGGAGTCGAAAAGAAAGACACGGCGGCGCAGAGCGAAACCCGAAAGTCACCCCCAAATATTTATTGGGGGAGGGCTCAGAGGGAGAGTGGCTGAGTCAGGAGTCAGACCTGAGCCTACTCTGCCTGTTAATAGTGAGGAGCAGTTGCAGTGGGAGAGGCTGCACCACTTGGAGAATTGGACATGGGAGGAGGAACTGGACGGAAAAGGACCCTGGGCTCAGCCTGGTGAATATCGCCGCCCCAAGGAGGAAATAGAGGCGGCAAAAGCGGAGAGGCGCTGGTATGAGGAGGCAGCACGGCGTGCGGATGGAAGCCCGAAAAACAGCCCAAAAAATATATTGGGGGGGGGGGGGCTTAAATGGAGTATGGCTATGCCAGGTAGGAGACCTGCGCAAACTCCCTGTGCTTACCGGTGGGCTAGAGAGACCGGGCAGACACCGTGTTATGCTATGGAGCGCATGGTGTTTCCAGTGCGGGTGCATAGCCCGGTGCGGTTCATACCAGCCCTTCGTATTGGCCGGGCTAGAGTGGGCATCGAGCCAGGTAAGGTTGGCCAGGCTCGGTGCTCAAGAGCTCCAGTGCGCCTGCACGGTCCGGTCTATCCAGAGCCACCTCCACACACCAGTCCTCCGGTAGCAGCTCCCCGCACCAGGCTTCCTGTGCGTGTCCTCGCTCCAGTATCACCAGTGCCAGCACCACGCATCAGGCCTACAGTGCGCCTCGGATCTCCTGTGCTGTCGGAGTCTCCCGGCTGTTCAGCGCTATCAGAGCCTTCCTCCTCTACAGCGCTGCCGGAGCCTCCTGCCTGTTCGGAACAGCCTGAGCTGCCAGTCTGCAGGGAGCTGTCAGTCTGCAAGGTGCTGTCAGTCTGCATGAAGCAGCCAGAGCTGTTCAGTCTGCAAAGAGCTGCCAGTCTGCAAGGAGCTGTCAGTCTGCAAGGAGCTGCCAGTCTGCAGGGTGCTGTCAGACTGCATGGAGCAGTCAGAGCGGTCAGTCTGCATGAAGCAGCCAGAGCTGTCAGTCTGCAAAGAGCTGCCAGTCTGCAAAGAGCTGCCAGTCTGCAAGGAGCTGTCAGTCTGCAAGGAGCTGCCAGTCTGCAGGGTGCTGTCAGCCTGCATGGAGCAGTCAGAGCTGTCAGTCTGTATGAAGCAGCCAGAGCTGTCAGTCTGCATAAAGCAGCCAGAGCTGCCAGTCTGCAAAGAGCTGTCAGTCTGCAAGGAGCTGTCAGCCTGCATAGAGCAGCTAGATCCGCCAGTCAGCCATGATCTTCTAGATCTGCCAGTCAACCAGATTCTTCCAGATCTGCCAGTCAACCAGTCTCTTCCAGTCTGCCAGTCTGCATAGAGCAGCTAGATCTGCCAGTCAGCCATGATCTTCTAGATCTGCCAGTCAACCAGATTCTACCAGATCTGCCAGTCAACCAGAATCTTCCAGATCCGCCAGCCAGCCAGGATCTACCGGAGCCTACTACCTGCCTGAGCTTCATCTCAGTACTGGGCTTCCTCTCAGTACTGGCTTCCTCTCAGTACTGGGCTTCCCCTCAGTTCCGGGCTGCCCCTCAGTCTCGAGCTGCCCCTCAGTCCCGAGCTGCCCCTCAGTCCCGAGCTGCCCCTCAGTCCCGAGCTGCCCCTCAGTCCCGGGCTGCCCCTCAGTCCCGGGCTGCCTCAGTCCCGAGCTGCCCCTCAGTCCCGAGCTGCCCCTCAGTCCCGAGCTGCCCCTCAGTCACGAGCTGCTCCTCAGTCACGAGCTGCTCCTCAGTTCAGTGGGGTTCTGGGTGAGGACTATTAGGCCATGGTCGGCGGCGAGGGTGGATTATCCCAGGACGCGAAGGGGAGGAACTATGACTTTAATGGAGTGGGGTCCACGTCCCGAGCCGGAACCGCCACCATGGACAGACGCCCACCCGGACCCTCCCTATGGTTTTGAGGTGCGTCCGGGAGTCCGCACCTTAGGGGGGGGGGTTCTGTCACGCCTTGGTCTTAGTATTTTGTGTTTTCTTTTATTATTTGTTCAGGCCAGGGTGTGACATGGGGCTATTGTATTTTCATATTGGGGTTTGTAGTATTTGGGATCGCGGCTGAGTAGGGGTGTTGTATAGGCTTGGCTGCCTGAGGCGGTTCTCAATCAGAGTCAGGTGATTCTCGTTGTCTCTGATTGGGAACCGTATTTAGGTAGCCTGGGTTTCACTGTGTATTTCGTGGGTGATTGTTCATGTCTCTGTGTAGTGTTCACCAGATAGGCTGTAATAGGTTTCACGTTCCGTTTGTTGTTTTTGTATTTGTATAAGTTATGTTCATGTATCGCGATCCTTCATTAAAGATCATGAGTAACAACCACGCTGCATTTCGGTCCGACTCTCTTTCGACAAACGAAGAACCCCGTTACAGTAGCTGAATTATGAATAACTATGTGTCTAGTGTAGCTGAATTAATACTAACTATGTGTCTAGTATAGCTGAATTATGACTAACTATGTGTCTAGGATAGCTGAATTATTACTAACTATGTGTCTAGTGTAGCTGAATTATTCCTAACTATGTGTCTAGTATAGCTGAATTATTACTTACTATGTGTCTAGTGTAGCTGAATTATTACTAACTATGTGTCTAGTGTAGCTGAATTATTCCTAACTATGTGTCTAGTGTAGCTGAATTATTACTAACTATGTGTCTAGTGTAGCTGAATTATGAATAAATATGTGTCTAGTGTAGCTGAATTATGAATAACTATGTGTCTAGTATAGCTGAATTATTACTAACTGTGTGTCTAGTATAGCTGAATTATGAATAACTATGTGTCTAGTATAGCTGAATTATGAATAACTATGTGTCTAGTGTAGCTGAATTATGAATAACTATGTGTCTAGTGGAGCTGAATTATTTCTAACTATGTGTCTAGTATAGCTGAATTATTACTAACTATGTGTCTAGTGTAGCTGAATTATTACTAACTATGTGTCTAGTGTAGCTGAATTATTTCTAACTATGTGTCTAGTATAGCTGAATTATTACTAACTATGTGTCTAGTGTAGCTGAATTATTACTAACTATGTGTCTAGTATAGCTGAATTATTACTAACTATGTGTCTAGTGTAGCTGAATTATTACTAACTGTGTGTCTAGTGTAGCTGACTTATTACTAACTATGTGTCTAGTATAGCTGAATTATTACTAACTATGTGTCTATTGTAGCTGAATTATTACTAACTATGTGTCTAGTGTAGCTGAATTATTAATAACTATGTGTCTAGTATTGCTAACGTATTACTATCTGTTGAATGAAGAGAGTCAGACCGAAATGCAGCGTGTAGGTTACTCATGACTTTAATGAATAATCTAGGTGTACATGAAATAACTGATATAAGAAAACAACAACGTGTACGTGAAACTAATTACAGCCTATCTGGTGACTACAACACAGAGACAGGAACAAACACCCACAAAATACAAAGCGCACTAGGCTACCTAAATACGGTTCCCAATCCGAGACAACAAGAATCACCTGACTCCAATTGAGAATCGCCTTAGGCAGCCAAGCCTAACTAGACACACCCCTAATCATACACAATCCCAATTAATACAAACCCCAATACGAAACACAACATATAAACCCATGTCACACCCTGGCCTGACCCAAACATATACCAAAAACACAAAATACAATGACCAAGGCGTGACTTACCCCCTATGTGTCTAGTATACTCCCGGACGCACCTCAAGAACTATGGGAGGGTCCGGGTGGGCGTCTGTCCATGGTGGCGGTTCTGGCTCGGGACGTGGACCCCACTCCATTAATGTCCTAGTTCCTCCCCTTAGCGTCCTGGGATAATCCACCTTCTCCGCCGACCATGGCCTAATAGTCCTCACCCTGATCCCCACATAACTGAGGAGCACTCGTGACAGAGGGGCAGCTCGGGACAGAGGGGCAGCTCAGGACAGAGGGGCATCTCAGGACAGAGGGGCATCTCAGGACAGAGGGGCATCTCAGGACAGAGGGGCATCTCAGGACAGAGGGGCAGCTCGGGACAGAGGGGCAGCCCGGGACTGAGGGGCAGCTGAATTATTACAGAAGCAGCCCGGTACTGAGGGAAGCCCGGTACTGAGAGGAAGCTCAGTACTGAGATGAATATCAGGCAGGTAGTAGGCTCTAGGTTAATCTGGCTGGCTGGTGGAACTGGATGATTCAGGTTGTCTGGCAGATCTAGAAGATCTTGGCAGACTGGCACTTTGGCGGATCTTGGCAGACTGGCATTTGGCGGATCCTGGCAGACTGGCGACGCTTGTATACTGGCTTGCGCTGGGCAGACTGGCGGCGCTGGGCAGACTGGCGGCGCTGGGCATTCTCGAGCACTGATTGGCGCTGGGCAGACAGGGAGCACTGGCGGCGCTGGGCAGACTGGGAGCTCTGGCGGCGCTGGGCAGACTGGGAGCTCTGGCGGCGCACCAGGCAGACTGGGAGCACTGGCCACGTTCCAGACTGGGTAGCACTGGTTATGCTGGGCAGACTGGGAGCACTGGCATGCTGGGCCGACTGGGAGCATGGCGGCGCTGGGCAGACTGGAGACTCCCGGCAGCGCAGGAGATGAATAACTCTGGCTGTGCTAAACAGGCGAATTAGACTAACGATGCGTCTAGTATAGCTGAAAATGACTGGCTGCGCTGAATAGCGGGCGCACTGGAGGCCTGGTGCGTGGTGCTGGAACTGGTGGTACTGGATCTAGGACACGCATTAAGCCTGGTGCGGGGGAGCTGCTACCGGAGGACTGGTGTGTCTAGGTGGCTCTGGAATTATTCCCGGACCGTGCAGGCGCACTGGACTCTTGAGCACCGAGCCTGCCCAAGCTTATGAATGGCTCGATGCCCACTCTAGCCCGGCCAATTATGAATAACTATGTGTCACCTGGCTCTGCACCCGCTGGAAACACCGTGCGCTCCATAGCATAACTGAATTATGCCTGCCCGGTCTCTAGTATAGCCCAATTATGAGCACAGGGAGTTTGCGCAGGTCTCCTACCTGGCATAGTCTAACTATTGGCATAACTGGCATAACTATATCTCCCCTTTTAGCCCCTAATTGTTTTGGGCTGTTTTATTTCCAACTATGTGTCTGCTGCCTCCTCTGAATTATTAGCGCCTCTCCGCTTCTAGTGTAGCTGAATCTATTTCTTCCTTGGGAAGGCGATATTCTCCTATGCGCCCAGGGTCCTTTTATTACCGTCTAATATCATCTCCCAAGACCAGAAGTCCTTATATTGCTGCTCCTCACAATTAACAGGGAGAGTAGGCTCAGGTCTGACTTATTGACTCAGCCACTCTCTCTGTGTACCTCCCCCCGTTACTTTCGGTTTAACTCTGTATCTGTGTTTTCCTATTAGACTCATTCGTCTATAGCCCTCTTCACACTGCTGAAGCGAATCCCAGGCGGGCTCCTGCACTAACTCTGGGTCTAGTATACCTGTTATTTCTTCCCATGTCGTATAATCCATGCTTCTGCTGTCCATCACGTCGTCCTTTAGCTCCTGCCAGTTCACACGCTGCTCGGTCTGTGAGTGGTGGGTGTTTCTGTAACATCCTTTGTCTGTTGAATGAAGAGAGTCAGACCGAAATGCAGCGTGTAGGTTACTCATGACTTTAATGAAAGTATCGCGGTACATGAAATAACTGATATAAGAAAACAACAACGAAACGTGAAACTAATTACAGCCTATCTGGTGACTACAACACAGAGACAGGAACAAACACCCACAAAATACAAAGCGCACTCAGGCTACCTAAATACGGTTCCCAATCCGAGACAACAAGAATCACCTGACTCCAATTGAGAATCGCCTTAGGCAGCCAAGCCTAACTAGACACACCCCTAATCATACACAATCCCAATTAATACAAACCCCAATACGAAACACAACATATAAACCCATGTCACACCCTGGCCTACCCAAACATATACCAAAAACACAAAATACAATGACCAAGGCGTGACAAGTATAGCTGAATTAATACTAACTATGTGTCTAGTGTAGCTGAATTATTACTAACTATGTGTCTAGTGTAGCGGAATTATGAATAACTATGTGTCTAGTATAGCTGAATTATTACTAACTATGTGTCTAGTATAGATGAATTATGAATAACTATGTGTCTAGTATAGCTGAATTATTACTAACTATGTGTCTAGTGTAGCTGAATTATTACTAACTATGTGTCTAGTGTAGCTGAATTATTACTAACTATGTGTCTAGTATAGCTGAATTAATACTAACTATGTGTCTAGTGTAGCTGAATTATTACTAACTATGTGTCTAGTGTAGCTGAATTATTACTAACTGTGTCTAGTATAGCTGTCAAACTGTGTGTGTGTGTGTGTGTGTGTGTGTGTGTGTGTGTGTGTGTGTGTGTGTGTGTGTGTGTGTGTGTGTGTGTGTGTGTGTGTGTGTGTGTGTGTGTGTGTGTGTGTGTGTGTGTGTGTGTGTGTGTGTGTGGGTGTGTGTGTATGTACAACAGCTTGTAATGTCTTTCCTCCCGGTGTCAGACAGACAGACAGACAGACAGACAGACAGACAGACAGACAGACAGACAGACAGACAGACAGACAGACAGACAGACAGAGAGCACATAGTCAGTGCAGAGTAGGTTGCTTGTCTTCTATTTTATGACTGTTGACTCCCTGGGAAATTCCTAGTGAGAGTATTCCTGTAAGTGCCTGGCAGACCTCGGTTCAAATACTATTACAAATATTTCAGATACTTAAAGTGTTTGCTCTATCCTGCCTGGAATGCCAGATGGGCACCGTTTGTTATTTTAGAACTATTCTATCGGTCCATTAAGTCAGGCAAGCTCAATTGAGCTGAAATACAGTATTTGAAATTATTTCAAATAGTATTTGAACCCAGGTTTGGTGGCTGGTCTGGTCATGGTCTCATTGCCCTGACATGAGTGGAAGGAAACAGTTCACTACTCTGTAGCTCTGCATTTAGCTCTCACCGTATTTCAATCTTTGACATGGAAAAAAAGCTGAACCCCATTCGGCTGTTAGCATGTGATTGCCCTGTTAGCCCTGTGGGGCAATAGGGAAGGCTTGGCAGTATGCTGAGTTGATTGTTTAGTCTTGTACTTGCTGTATACATACACCACACATCCTGTAATTCCCGGGATTCAGTGTTTGTTAGTGATGAACAATTCATATAGTGAACCTCTCATCCTGTCTGGGGCTCTCATCCTGAAACCCTGTATTATGCATTCATTCACAGCACTGTGCGTCATCCTCAAGCCGTGGCCCCAGACAGTGATACATATGTGCTGCTATAGCAACAATGAAATGGAATGAATTGTCTCTCTATAACCTACTATAACGAAAGTGTTGATGCTAAGATAAATATAAATGCACTAGGGATGCCATTTCAGCTATTAGTACATGCTGAATGATATGAAATAACTGATAAAATGGCTGATAAAAGACCAACATGTGTCCAATGAACTGTTTAGATAGAGAGATGAAATACTATACAACACGTTGGACAAATGTCAATGGACAGGTAATAAGCTGAACAGATAGCCTAGCTATTTCAAAAATATGAAACCTAATCTTGATGTTTGGTTGTTTTCCGAAATCATTAGAGGGAGCCTGAGGTACTGTGCGTGAGACATATTCAATGTGGGGAATTGGTAACTGCATTGCTAACACTTTCATTGTATGTCAGAATTGGTTGTAAGGAAACCTGGCGCTGCAGGGTCTAATCAAGAGGAGAGAGAGGAGCAGACAGGCAGTTCTGTTGAGAAAACACAGTCAACATCAAGGGATTCTAATAGAAAAAGGAATGACAAGAGAGCAACATGGAATTCCACAAAAGCCAGGACAGAATATTCACTGCCGGTTGTATCTTAGTCTAAGATATTGTTCAGACATTCTTGTAGATATGGCTAAACAAGTGTCCTCTACATCCCCTATGTGGAAAGGTCGCTAGTGACCTAATGTTATGGACCGAGAATGACCTATTTTCAGTGGTGTGGCAAACTGCCAACAACATATTGTATGTAAGTTGTTCAAAGACATGCCCTCTATCAGAAACCAATTAAACATTATAGCAATGAAGGCCACATTCCTGAATAGAATGGCTACACATCACAATGATTGGCTGCTCATTAATGAATGACACAACTAAATTTTCCAACATTTGTTTAGAATATTTTCTAGTAATATTCATGTCCGTTGTGTTATGCTAATTAGTGTCAGTTGATGACAACGCTCCTGGATCCGGGATGGGTAGTTCCAAGAGGTTAAGAACTGCCTATCATTGGCAAGTGTGACAATGAAGAAAAAAAACCCAGAGAGAACAAAACAGCTAGTTGCCAGGAAACACCACAGCACAGTGGATCAATCAACCAATCTGCTGCTAGGTCAGGGACAGAGACTTACTGAACATACATGTACATATGTACACAATAGAAGGTTACAGCTCGATTGGAGTCACAGCACACGCAAGTACACACACACACACACACACACACACACACCCACAAGGGTTTGGATTTGGGTGGATAGGGTTCAAGGAGTTTTAAATGTTTTATTTTACCCTTATTTTACCAGGTAAGTTGACTGAGAACACATTCTCATTTACAGCAATTCCCCAGAATAGTTATAGAGGAGAGGAAAGGGGATGAATGAGCCAATTGGAAGCTGGCGATGAACAGGCGGCCATGATTGTACAGTATGGGGGTCAGATTGGGAATTAGCCAGGACACCGGGGTTAACACCCCTACTCTTACAATAAGTGCCATGGGATCTTTAGTGACCACAGAGAGTCAGGAAGACAGAGCCACTGAGCATACATGCACATTACAGAATAGATGAGATGGAGATGCTTCAGGGACAGGGTTCTGTGCACACAACAGAAGCATTGGAGTCAGAGACGTACCGTAGCTACTGAGCATGACACAAGGTATAGATGGAGAGGAGAGGAGTCAAAGCCAGGGATACTAAAAGGAAAAGTAGTTTATTGCCATATACCCTATCCTCTGCACAATCTGCATGTACTATGAATTGTATCTTTATTTACTAGGCAAGTCAGTTAAGGACACATTTTTATTTTCAATGACAGCTTAGGAACAGTGCCTTGTTCAGGGGCAGAACGACAGATTTGTTGTACCTTGTCAGCTCAGGGATTCAATCTTGCAACCTTTCGGTTACTAGTCCAACGCTCTAACCACTAGGTTACCCTGCCGCCCAGTATGAATACATCATCTCTTCATGCTTTTTACTGACAGTTGACTGTCAGAGGCACAGCTTGATTTATATGCTGGATCAAAAGCTTTTACACCCTTGGAAATAAAATGTAGGAACATTGGCTAAAATAGTGTTGGATATGATAATATGTTAGAGAGGGCTTGAGTGTAAGCATTTGGCCAAGTAAACTATTGCTTTTACACTGAATGCTTTTAGAAAGGGTTCAGAGATGCAGACTTGACAGAAAGTATAGCTGGAGTGAAATCAGAGTCAGGGATACTTTACTAAAGGATATTTATACTAAAGAATAAGTACTTAGCAGTGGTGGAAAAAGTACACAATTGTCATACTTGAGAAAAAGTAAAGATACCTTAATAGAAAATGATTCAAGTAAAAGTGAAAGTCATCCAGGAAAATACTACTTGAGTAAAAGTTTAAAAGGTATTTGGTTTTAAATATAATTATGTATCAAAAGTAAATGTAATTGCAAAAATATACTTAAGTATCAAAAAGAAAAGTATCAATCATTTCAAATGGATTAAATTAAGCAAACCACGGATAGCCAGGGACACACTACAACACGCAGACATAATTTACAAATTAAGCTTTTGTGTTTAATGAGTACGCCAACTCAGAGGCAGTAGGGATGCCCAAGGATGTTCTCTTGATGTTCTCTTGATAAGTGCGTGAATTGGGCCATTTTCCTGTTCTGCGAAGCATCCAAAATGTACCGAGTACCTTTGAGTGTGAGGGAAAATCTATGGAGTAAAACGTATATTATTTTCTTTAGGAATGTAGTGAAGTAAAAGTTGTCAAAAATATAATTAGTTCAGTAAAGTACAGATACTTCCAAATTGCAGAAACAGTTTAACCCTTTTTATCAATAATTTCTTCGTTGGAAGCTGCCCCTTCTCCTTGGCTATCACTACCACTGTTTTCACCTACATCACTACCACTGTTTTCACCTACATCACTGCCACTGTTTTCACCTACATCATTACCACTGTTTTCACCTACATCACTACCACTGTTTTCACCTACATCACTACCACTGTTTTCACCTACATCACTACCACTGTTTCACCTACATCACTACCACTGTTTTCACCTACATCACTACCACTGTTTTCACCTACATCACTACCACTGTTTTCACCTACATCACTACCACTGTTTTCACCTACATCACTACCACTGTTTCACCTACATCACTACCACTGTTTTCACCTACATCACTACCACTGTTTTCACCTACATCACTACCACTGTTTTCACCTACATCACTACCACTGTTTTCACCTACATCACTACCACTGTGTTCACCTACATCACTACCACTGTTTTCACCTACATCACTGCCACTGTTTTCACCTACATCATTACCACTGTTTTCACCTACATCACTACCACTGTTTTCACCTACATCACTACCACTGTTTTCACCTACATCACTACCACTGTTTCACCTACATCACTACCACTGTTTTCACCTACATCACTACCACTGTTTTCACCTACATCACTACCACTGTTTTCACCTACATCACTGCCACTGTTTTCACCTACATCATTACCACTGTTTTCACCTACATCACTACCACTGTTTTCACCTACATCACTACCACTGTTTTCACCTACATCACTACCACTGTTTCACCTACATCACTACCACTGTTTTCACCTACATCACTACCACTGTTTTCACCTACTTCACTACCACTGTTTTCACCTACATCACTAACACTGTTTTCACCTACATCACTACCACTGTTTTCACCTACATCACTGCCACTGTTTTCACCTACATCACTACCACTGTTTTCACCTACATCACTACCACTGTTTTCACCTACTTCACTACCACTGTTTTCACCTACATCACTACCACTGTTTTCACCTACATCACTACCACTGTTTTCACCTACATCACTACCACTGTTTTCACCTACATCACTACCACTGTTTTCACCTACTTCACTACCACTGTTTTCGTCTACATCACTACCACTGTTTTCAGCTACATCACTACCACTGTTTTCACCTACATCACTACCACTGTTTTCACCTACATCACTACCACTGTTTTCACCTACATCACTACCACTGTTTTCACCTACATCACTACCACTGTTTTCACCTACATCACTACCACTGTTTTCACCTACATCACTACCACTGTTTTCACCTACTTCACTACCACTGTTTTCACCTACATCACTGCCACTGTTTTCACCTACATCACTACCACTGTTTTCACCTACATCACTACCACTGTTTTCACCTACTTCACTACCACTGTTTTCACCTACATCACTACCACTGTTTTCAGCTACATCACTACCACTGTTTTCAGCTACATCACTATCACTGTTTTCACCTACATCACTACCACTGTTTTCACCTACATCACTACCACTGTTTTCACCTACATCACTACCACTGTTTTCACCTACATCACTACCACTGTTTTCACCTACATCACTATCACTGTTTTCACCTACATCACTGCCACTGTTTTCACCTACATCACTGCCACTGTTTTCACCTACATCACTGCCACTGTTTTCACCTACATCACTACCACTGTTTTCACCTACATCACTACCACTGTGTTCACCTACATCACTACCACTGTTTTCACCTACATCACTACCACTGTGTTCACCTACATCACTGCCACTGTTTTCACCTACATCACTACCACTGTTTTCACCTACATCACTGCCACTGTTTTCATCTACATCACCACCACTGTTTTCACCTACATCACTACCACTGTTTTCACCTACATCACTACCACTGTTTTCACCTACATCCCTACCACTGTTTTCACCTACTTCACTACCACTGTTTTCACCTACATCACTGCCACTGTTTTCACCTACATCACTACCACTGTTTTCACCTACATCACTACCACTGTTTTCACCTACATCACCACCACTGTTTTCACCTACATCACTACCACTGTTTTCGCCTACATCACTCATTTTTCGTGGTTAATAGTGGCGTCTCCATCACTCGAGGTGCTAAGTGGTTTTTAGTGAGCGTAAACCTCTCCACGTGCATATTGTCACTTCTCCGCACGTTCCTGCTGGGTCACAGAGGTGAAATGGACTGCTGTAGCTAATTACTCTATATCGACATTATCGAAAATGAATCTGAACGTTTTAATATCGTTATTGTGGGAAGTAATTACCTCGATAATTATTGATATTGATTTATAGCCCGGCCCGAGTTTAGTGTGGGTTTTCAATGAATTTATGTAAATCACAAAGCTCATCTGCATTTTCCTGCAGTACAGAAAAATGATCAGCAACAAAAGAGTGATTAAATTAAGATCCTACATCTGTAGGTCTGCACTATGCATTATGTATCTGGCCTCTGCTCACTCTGGAGACAAGCTGCATGTACTATGAATACATCATCTCTTCACACTTTTACTGAGACAGCTTGACTGACAGTTGGCTCTTGAAGTCACAGCTTGACTCATATCTGTTCTGCTCATATCATTGATGCCTGATGAAAAGCTATTACGCTCTAACAGTAGCTAGAGCTTCAGTAAACAGATGGCCCATTTTAGCTATGGCATCCTCAAAGCTAAATCTGAACGGCGCTTTCCAGAATTTGGGATTTTTAATTCCAATTGATTGATTGAAGTGAACACATTTTGAACATACTGTATAGTATCTCCTGTTGATGTCACATTTAGTGGATTGAGTGGGATAGTTCATCAGGTACCTCTAGTGGAGAGAACTCTATGGGCCATCTGAAATTACTCCAAATATGATTCAATGTTTGAAAGTCATCATTGCTTCAAAAACTGTTTCAATCAAAACCATTAACTAACATTATCTATTCATGAAAAGGTATCAGAATGATGGTTTATCAATCACTGAATCCTGTTTTAACCCAGCAGAGAATGGACAATAAATCCATTCCCTTAAGCGACTGCTCCCTGAATCATTGGCCAAATACTGTACACTCTAATCTCTCATGGAGAGATGCAATTAACACAGGATGGTATCGCACCGTCTGTCAATGCACTGTGAGATGTGACGACTATAACGAAGAACTTTGTTCTGGTGCTCAGATTTTTGCGTCACCCTCTAACCACATTGCTACAGTTCTGTTGAATACTGTAAAACCACATCTCAAACAGTTTAGTTCTGTTGAATACTGTATAACTACATCTTTACAGTTTAGTTCTGTTGAATACTGTTTAACCACATCTCAAACAGTTTAGTTCTGTTGAATACTGTATAACTACATCTTTACAGTTTAGTTCTGTTGAATACTGTATAACTACATCTTTACAGTTTAGTTCTGTTGAATACTGTATAACTACATATTTACAGTTTAGTTCTGTTGAATACTGTATAACCACATCTTTACAGTTTAGTTCTGTTGAAGACTGTATAACCACATCTCAAACAGTTTATTTCTATTGAATACTGTATAACCACATCTCAAACAGTTTAGTTCTGTTGAATACTGTATAACTACATCTTTACAGTTTAGTTCTGTTGAATACTGTATAACTACATCTTTACAGTTTAGTTCTGTTGAATTCTGTATAACCACATCTCAAACAGTTTAATTCTGTTGAATACTGTATAACTACATCTTTACAGTTTAGTTCTGTTGAATACTGTATAACTACATCTTTACGGTGTAGTTCTGTTGAATACTGTATAACCACATCTCAAACAGTTTAGTTCTGTTGAATACTGTACAACTACATCTTTACAGTTTAGTTCTGTTGAATACTGTATAACCACATCTCAAACAGTTTAGTTCTGTTGAATACTGTATAACTACATCTTTACAGTTTAGTTCTGTTGAACACTATATAACTACATCTTTACAGTTTAGTTCTGTTGAATACTGTATAACCACATCTCAAACAGTTTAGTTCTGTTGAATACTGTATAACTACATCTCAAACAGTTTAGTTCTGTTGAATTGTATAACTACATCTTTACAGTTCAGTTCTGTTGAATACTGTATAACTACATCTTTACAGTTTAGTTCTGTTGAATACTGTATAACTACATCTTTACAGTTCAGTTCTGTTGAACACTATATAACTACATCTCAAACAGTTCAGTTCTGTTGAATACTGTATAACCACATCTCAAACAGTTTAGTTCTGTTGAATACTGTATAACTACATCTTTACAGTTTAGTTCTGTTGAATACTGTTTAACCACATCTCAAACAGTTTAGTTCTGTTGAATACTGTATAACTACATCTTTACAGTTTAGTTCTGTTGAATACTGTATAACTACATCTCAAACAGTTTAGTTATGTTGAATACTGTATAACTACATCTCAAACAGTTTAGTTCTGTTGAATACTGTATAACTACATCTCAAACAGTTTAGTTCTGTTGAATACTGTTTAACCACATCTCAAACAGTTTAGTTCTGTTGAATACTGTATAACTACATCTTTATAGTTTAGTTCTGTTGAATACTGTATAACTACATATTTACAGTTCAGTTATGTTGAACAATATATAACTACATCTCAAACAGTTCAGTTATGTTGAATACTGTATAACCACATCTATAGAGTTTAGTTCTGTTGAATACTGTATAACTACATCTCAAACAGTTCAGTTATGTTGAATACTGTATAACCACATCTCAAACAGTTCAGTTATGTTGAATACTGTATAACCACATCTATAGAGTTTAGTTCTGTTGAATACTGTATAACTACATATTTACAGTTCAGTTATGTTGAACAATATATAACTACATCTCAAACAGTTCAGTTATGTTGAATACTGTATAACCACATCTCAAACAGTTCAGTTATGTTGAATACTGTATAACCACATCTATAGAGTTTAGTTCTGTTGAATACTGTATAACTACATCTTTACAGTTTAGTTCTGTTGAATACTGTATAACTACATCTTTACGGTGTAGTTCTGTTGAATACTGTATAACCACATCTCAAACAGTTTAGTTCTGTTGAATACTGTACAACTACATCTTTACAGTTTAGTTCTGTTGAATACTGTATAACCACATCTCAAACAGTTTAGTTCTGTTGAATACTGTATAACTACATCTTTACAGTTTAGTTCTGTTGAACACTATATAACTACATCTTTACAGTTTAGTTCTGTTGAATACTGTATAACCACATCTCAAACAGTTTAGTTCTGTTGAATACTGTATAACTACATCTCAAACAGTTTAGTTCTGTTGAATACTGTATAACTACATCTTTACAGTTCAGTTCTGTTGAATACTGTATAACTACATCTTTACAGTTTAGTTCTGTTGAATACTGTATAACTACATCTTTACAGTTCAGTTCTGTTGAACACTATATAACTACATCTCAAACAGTTCAGTTCTGTTGAATACTGTATAACCACATCTCAAACAGTTTAGTTCTGTTGAATACTGTATAACTACATCTTTACAGTTTAGTTCTGTTGAATACTGTATAACTACATCTTTACAGTTTAGTTCTGTTGAATACTGTTTAACCACATCTCAAACAGTTTAGTTCTGTTGAATACTGTATAACTACATCTTTACAGTTTAGTTCTGTTGAATACTGTATAACCACATCTCAAACAGTTTAGTTATGTTGAATACTGTATAACTACATCTCAAACAGTTTAGTTCTGTTGAATACTGTATAACTACATCTCAAACAGTTTAGTTCTGTTGAATACTGTTTAACCACATCTCAAACAGTTTAGTTCTGTTGAATACTGTATAACTACATCTTTATAGTTTAGTTCTGTTGAATACTGTATAACTACATATTTACAGTTCAGTTATGTTGAACAATATATAACTACATCTCAAACAGTTCAGTTATGTTGAATACTGTATAACCACATCTATAGAGTTTAGTTCTGTTGAATACTGTATAACTTCTCAAACAGTTCAGTTATGTTGAATACTGTATAACCACATCTCAAACAGTTCAGTTATGTTGAATACTGTATAACCACATCTATAGAGTTTAGTTCTGTTGAATACTGTATAACTACATATTTACAGTTCAGTTATGTTGAACAATATATAACTACATCTCAAACAGTTCAGTTATGTTGAATACTGTATAACCACATCTCAAACAGTTCAGTTATGTTGAATACTGTATAACCACATCTATAGAGTTTAGTTCTGTTGAATACTGTATAACTACATCTTTACAGTTTAGTTCTGTTGAACACTATATAACTACATCGTTACAGTTTAGTTCTGTTGAACACTATATAACTACATCGTTACAGTTTAGTTCTGTTGAATACTGTAGAACCACATCTCAAACAGTTTAGTTCTGTTGAATACTGTATAACCACATCTCAAACCGTTTATTTCTATTGAATACTGTATAACCACATCTCAAACAGTTTAGTTCTGTTGAATACTGTATAACTACATCTTTACAGTTTAGTTCTGTTGAATACTGTATAACCACATCTCAAACAGTTTAGTTCTGTTGAAAACTGTATAACTACATCTTTACAGTTCAGTTCTGTTGAATACTATATAACTACATCTCAAACAGTTCAGTTATGTTGAATACTGTATAACCACATCTATAGAGTTTAGTTCTGTTGAATACTGTATAACCACATCTCAAACAGTTTAGTTCTGTTGAATACTGTATAACTACATCTGTACAGTTTAGTTCTGTTGAATACTGTAGAACCACATCTCAAACAGTTTAGTTCTGTTGAATACTGTATAACCACATCTCAAACAGTTTAGTTCTGTTGAATACTGTTTAACCACATCTCAAACAGTTTAGTTCTGTTGAATACTGTATAACTACACCTTTACAGTTTAGTTCTGTTGAATACTGTATAACTACATCTTTACAGTTCAGTTCTGTTGAACACTATATAACTACATCTCAAACAGTTCAGTTATGTTGAATACTGTATAACCACATCTATAGAGTTTAGTTATGTTGAATACTGTATAACCACATCTCAAACAGTTTAGTTCTGTTGAATACTGTATAACTACATCTTTACAGTTTAGTTCTGTTGAATACTGTAGAACCACATCTCAAACAGTTTAGTTCTGTTGAATACTGTATAACCACATCTCAAACAGTTTAGTTCTGTTGAATACTGTATAACCACATCTCAAACAGCTTATTTCTATTGAATACTGTATAACCACATCTCAAACAGTTTAGTTCTGTTGAAAACTGTATAACTACATCTTTACAGTTCAGTTCTGTTGAATACTGTAGAACCACATCTCAAACAGTTTAGTTCTGTTGAATACTGTATAACCACATCTCAAACAGTTTATTTCTATTGAATACTGTATAACCACATCTCAAACAGTTTAGTTCTGTTGAATACTGTATAACTACATCTTTACAGTTTAGTTCTGTTGAATACTGTTTAACCACATCTCAAACAGTTTAGTTCTGTTGAATACTGTATAACTACATCTTTACAGTTTAGTTCTGTTGAATACTGTATAACCACATCTCAAACAGTTTAGTTCTGTTGAATTCTGTATAACCACATCTCAAACAGTTTAGTTCTGTTGAATACTGTATAACTACATCTTTACAGTTTAGTTCTATTGAATACTGTATAACTACATCTTTACAGTTTAGTTCTGTTGAATACTGTATAACTACATCTTTACAGTTCAGTTCTGTTGAATACTGTATAACCACATCTCAAACAGTTTAGTTCTGTTGAATACTGTATAACTACATCTTTACAGTTTAGTTCTGTTGAATACTGTATAACTACATCTTTACAGTTTAGTTCTATTGAATACTGTATAACTACATCTTTACAGTTTAGTTCTGTTGAATACTGTATAACTACATCTTTACAGTTAAGTTCTGTTGAATACTGTATAACCACATCTCAAACAGTTTAGTTCTGTTGAATACTGTATAACTACATCTTTACAGTTCAGTTCTGTTGCACCTGGCTCTACGTACTGCAGGGGAATACTAATGCAGAGTTCTGTATCATTATATTTCTCCACACTTCACAACCCACACCTACCCTTACATCTCAGAGAAAGACAGATAGACAGATGGAGCTGTGCTGAGGGCCTGACTGTCTCCGACAAGGGCCATTGTAGAAGAGCACCTCTCTGTGAGCATGTTACATAAATGCAAGCGTTCAACAGGAGAATGCATAATGCAGCTGGGAAGTGTGTGTGTGTGTGTGTGTGTGTGTGTGTGTGTGTGTGTGTGTGTGTGTGTGTGTGTGTGTGTGTGTGTGTGTGTGTGTGTGTGTGTGTGTGTGTGTGTGTGTGTGTGTGTGTGTGTGTGTGTGTGTGTGTGTGTGTGCCTGCGTGTCTCCCTCTGTTTGTGTTTGTGTGTGAAGGCCACTTCATCCAACTTAACATTATCTGAATGTGCTCTTTGTGAGAGCCACTGACCCCACCGGAGTTCATCCGGAAAGGGATGTATCAGGTAATGTTGCAAAATTCCGGGAACTTTCAATAAATGCCCTGGTTTTCCTGAAATCCCAGTTGGAGGATTCCCGGAATCAGGAGGGAATAAGCAGAAATTCTGTGTTCTTCCAACCAGGAATTCCTGTCATTTTGCAACCGTAGTAACAAGACTCTCTAAACCCACACAGTAAAGTATAGTATGAATAAAGTATTTAAACCCACACAGTACTGTTTAGTATGAATAAAGTATTTAAACCCACATACAGTAAAGCTACAACAAGAGCCTCATAAGCTTCACCCTATAGATACTTTACTGTTAAATAAATTCTCTTTACGTATGACAATTCAGCTCTAACAGATTGTTTGTTGAAAGATTGATCTAAGGCAACATCTACCAATGCTTTGTGTTATACATTTGTAGGCTAATGACTGTATGCATAAGATAAGAAGAGTTGGTATCATTATATAGCATGTGGGCATGTTTGATAAAGTAGATAGACAGTAGACAGACAGACACCATGGGACGTACCTTTGAGATGTGTTTTTGTACTTCTGCCTGAAAAACAAGATGAGGAGTGTACATTAGATGAATAGGCCATACAAAGTACACCATCGCTCTGAGATAGATCTGCAGCCCAAATGGCACCCTATTCCCTTATTCCTATAGTGCTCTTTTGACCAGAGATTTTCAGTCAAATGTAGTGCACTAAATAGCAGGGTTGGGCTCAATTCAGAATTTTTTAATTGACTCCCATTCAACTCAATTGTTGATGTTGAATTTGAGTTTTAGTTACAGGAAGTAGAATTTAATTCAGTGCAATTCAAAGAAATTCCACTCAGTGATAGAACATTTAATTGAATATGACAGGTCACACTTCCAGATACCATCTTAGTGTTTAGGATAGCCAATTATATTTCCACCAACCATTGCATTTCTTTGGCTTCTTTTTGAAGGCCTTGAGGTCAACTTTAGTGTTAAACTAGTGCATTCTGGGAAATGTAGTATTTAGCACAACTCTATTTGAGAGGAACTGACTTAAAAAGAAATAATGAGTGTGTTTCTGCTAAGGAGCAGTATTGTCTGGGGATTCAGACTAGTTATGAAGGAGCTATTTTTCCTGTTTTCCCTCTTCTCTCCAGTCAGTCTCCTTCTATCTGTAGGGTAGGGGAAGACTCTCTCTCTCTCTCTCTCTCTCTCACACACACACACACACACACACACACACACACACACACACACACACACACACACACACACACACACACACACACACACACACACACACACACACACACACACACACACACACACACACACACACACACACACACACACACACACACACACACACACACACCAACAAGAACACACACACACCAACAAGAGCACACACACACACCGACGTGTTTCATCTGGTGTGAAGATCCAGTGAAGAGGAGGAATGTTGGGAGAGAAATTGTTACACTCACAGCAATCATCAACAGCAGTAAATGATGCATCACACAAAATGTGTTTGTCTCATTTTATTTTAAAAACTTTAAACCATCTTTAACGAGAAGTTAGGAGATAAGAACTAAATCACTCAAATTTTGCATAATCATTTTGTAAATTATTTCCTCCTGGACTGCTATATTGACAAATGTGGCCCTGTATGTCCCCCTGTATGTTGTTGTGAATGAACCGAGTTGATATGACCTGATGACTCCTCCAGTCCCGAAACAGAATTCTGGTAACACTGAAACAAGAAAGATGAAGAAGAAGCGGAAGAAGGACAGGAAGAGTGCTCAACCACAAGCAGCTAGAGAGCAGCAAAAACCAGTCAAAGGCAGAGAGGAAATAACGGGTGCAGTTAGACTATCAGCAGATGTTCCTCTGACGGGCGGAGGTTCAACTCATATGGCGACACCCCCGTCAAACTCAAGTACTGGGATGGAGCTGGTGGAGTTGCCTGATGGCACGTGGGCCATGAAGCAGATGACACCACTGCCTGTATGTCCCCCTGTAATTCTGCCTGTATGTCCCCCTGTATGTCCCCCTGTAATTCTGCCTGTATGTCCCCCTGTAATTCTGCCTTTATGTCCCCCTGTATATGACCCTGTATATGACCCTGTTTGTCTGCCTTTATGTCCCCCTTTATGTCCTCCTGTATGTCCCCCTGTATGCCCCCCTGTATATGACCCTGTATGTCTGCCTTTATGTCCTCCTGTATGTCCCCCTGTAATTCTGCCTGTATGTCCCCCTGTATGTCCCCCTGTAATTCTGCCTGTATGTCCCCCTGTATGTCCCCCTGTAAATCTGCCTGTATGTCCCCCTGTATGTCCCCCTGTATGTCTGCCTTTATGTCCCCCTGTAATTCTGCCTGTATGTCCCCCTGTATGTCTGCCTTTATGTCCCCCTGTATGCCCCCCTGTATATGACCCTGTATATGACCCTGTATGTCTGCCTGTATGTCCCCCTGTACACCTGCCTGTATGTCCCCCTGTATGTCTGCCTGTATGTCCCCGTGTATGTCTGTCTGTATGTGACCCTGTATGTCCCCCTGTATGTTTGACTGTATGTCTGCCTTTATGTCCCCCTGTATGTCTGTCTGTATGTTCCCCTGTACGTCTGCCTGTATGTCCCCCTGTATGTCTGCCTATATGCCCCCCTGTATGTCTGCCTGTATGTCCCCCTGTATGTCTGCCTGTATGTGACCCTGTATGTCCCCATGTATGACTGCCTGTATGTCTGCCTGTATGTCTGCCTGTATGTCCCCCTGTATGTCCCCCTGCTCTGGAGCAGGTTATCATCAATGATCTCTCTGTATTTTGCTCTGTTTATCTTTCCCTCGATCCTGACTAGTCTCCCAGTCCCTGCCACTGAAAATCATCCACACAACATGATGCTGCCACCACCATGCTTCACTGTAGGGATGGTACAAGGTTTCTTCCAGACGTGAATACTTGGCATTCAGGCCAAAGAGTTCAATATTGGTTTCTTCAGACCAGAGAATCTTGTTTCTCATGATCTAAGAGTCTTTTAGGTGCCTTTTGGCAAACTCCAGGTGGACTGTCTTGTGCCTTTTGCTGAGGAGTGGCTTCCATCTGACAACTCTACCATGAAGGCCATTGTCCTTCGGGAAGGTTCTACCATCGCTACAGAGGAACTCTGAAGCTCTGTCAGAGTGACCATCGGGTTCTTGGTCACCTCGCTGACTAAGGCCCTTCTCCCCCGATTGCTCAGTTTGACCTGGCGACCAGCTCTAGGAAGAGTCTTGGTGGTTCAAAACGTCTTCCATTTAAGAATGATGGAGGCCACTGACATGTTTTGGTACCCTTCCCCAGATCTGTGCCTCGACACAATCCTGTCTCTGAGCTCTACGGACAATTCCTTCTACCTCATGGCTTGGTTTTTGCTCTGACATGCACTGTCATCCGTGGGACCTTATATAGACAGGTGTGTGCCTTTCCAAATCATGTCCAATCAATTGAATTTACCACAGGTGGACTCCAATCAAGTTGTAGAAACATCTCAAGCATGATCAATGGAAACAAATGCACCTGAGCTCAATTTCTAGTCTCATATTAAAGGGTCTGAATACTTATGTAAATAAGGTACGGTATTTCTGTTTCACTTTGTCATTATGGGGTATTGTGTGTACATTGATGAAGACATTTTTTTATTTAATCCATTTTAGAATAAGGCTGTAACTTAATTAAGAAAATGTGGAAAAATGGAAGGGGCCTGAGTACTTTCCGAATGCACTGTAAACAGAGGCTCGGTGTGACACCATGTTATTGCAGTGCTCAGTGGAGATGCCTGACTAAATGTAAAAAGGGCTTTATAAATACATTTGATTTGATTTGATTAAATAATGTGTATGTGTGTGCGTGCTGCTCTTTGTGAGCTGAGGTGATTAGAATGTTTTTAATCTCTGTTTTTAATCTCTGAGATCAGCCAGTTAACCAGACAGCCACCCAACCAGCCAGAAACAGCCAGTAGTCACCGTTTCCACCAGTGTGCTGACTTAGATCAGCCCGCCTAAAAATGGACAGATATCTGCCCTACTCTACTCTAACCTCTGTTCTCCTCTACTCTCCTTTCCTTCTCCCCTCTCCTCCCTTCCTCTCCTCTTCCATCCTCTGCTATTCTCTTCTCTCCTTTGCGCCTTCTGTCCTCTCTTCTACTCCCCTCTCTCCTCTCCTCTCCCCTCCTTTCCTCTCTTCTCCCCCTCCTATCCTATTCGCTCTTCTCTTCTTCCCTTTCCCTTCCTCTCCTCTTCTCTCCCCTCCTCTCCTCTCTCCTCCGTTTCTCTCTCAGACACGACAGTCAGCACTACTCCTCTGCTCTCCTCTGCTCCATGGCAACACACCTGTCTGTCTCCTGCACCAGCGAGCCACAGGTATTCAGGGCATTACATTGCGAGAACTTGTCCCACACTTCAGATTGGTAGAGAAGCAGTGTGTGTGTATGTGTGTGTGCGTGCATGCGTGCGTGGGTGGGTGGAGATGCTCAGGGGACAGGGTGTGACTGAGGACTATGTGATCAGGGATTTCAGCGGTAGAGTGTGTGTAGGCGCAAACGTGTATATAGAGCGTGACTGCACGTTATAATGAACTATTGAATACATAATGGGTTTAGTCAAGCTTCAGTGATAAACAGTTTGCTTCTACTGAGACACATGTTTGTCAGATACAAGTTTAACAGCTACATAATTGACATTTGTTGCAAGCTGTGAAAAGATATATTATGTAATAGCATATTAGTCTAATCATACTGCCAGCTGAATTTAGCTTGATCAATTTGTTGTGGTAACATATTGATTAGACGGTAAAAACACAACAGCAGAAGAACACATATTATACCACTATAACTTCCATTCATTCAATCATTAATTCATTGAGTAGTAGATAAATACAAGTGCAGGTACCTACCTGACTACCAACTTACCTACATACCTATCTGCTTTACGTATACACAAATATGCACATATGCTAAGGTATGTACTTACCTGCATACCACAGGAGGTTGGTGGCACCTTAATCGGGGAGGACGGGATCTTGGTAATGACTGGAGCGGATGGGTCGATGCCATTCCATTTGCGCCGTTCCAGCCATTATTAGGAGCCATCCTCCCCTCAGCAGCCTCCACTGATAGGTACATTTGTTCATACATACATTGAAATCATGAAATGTACAAACCTACAGTTGTAGTGCTTTATACACACTAATGTATTGTTTACAAAACAAAGATGTGCACATAAGAATACTATTAAACGTGCTTCAATATACAGCACAGTGATGGAAAACTAAGATACTGTAGAAACGCGACAGAACGCGGCATCGCGGCATCACTTCTGATAACAAATAAACATTTCACAAGAGCTTGAAATAACCTCACTCTTTCAACCACCCTTACAGATCACATGCCTCTAAGTCAGTCCCTCTCTGGGGAAGTTAAACACAAGAGGAGAGATGAAAGAAAGAGAAAACTTACATTCCCTTGAGTCGCATCCACATTTTCTCTGTCTGCTCAGTCTTTGGGTACTTTAGAGAGTTTTTGTCCATACTATCTGTGTATGTACACAGTTCATCCATGCTGAATGTGTTATAAGGTGCAGCGGTTAACTGCTGTATCTCAGGTACGTACAGCAGACCTCTGTCTGCACTCTGCAGTGTGAATCCCTGAATCCTAAGAGCACTCCTCAGTCTGGTCCTCAGAGCATCCTCCCTGTGCTGTAGTCACAGGAGTCTTGTCTCTTCTCTCCTCTCTACAGCACCTGCATTACTTGTCTCAATAACCTATTAGTTTATCAGAGCAGAGAGAGAGACTGCGGCTTCACACACTGTAGCTCTGTCAGGCAGGCAGGAAGGAACCACTCTCCACTACACACTGTCACTCACTGTCTGACTGTCAGATGATTTAATCTCTCTCTAGAGTACCTCTCTCTCTTTCTCTCTGTTTCTTTCTCTCTCTCTCACACACTCTCTCTCTCTCTCTCTGTCTAGTACTTCTATCTGCTTCTCTCTCTGTGTTTCTCTCTCTCTCTGGTTCTTTCTCTCTCTGTCTCTCTCTCTTGCACCTCTCTGATCACTCTCTCACCATGCGGTTTTACTGCTCTGTGTACACTGATGGTGCCACTGCTTTATAGAACCCTCACTCCTGCGCAATGCTCCATCCATCCACGACATCGGTGCAGGTAGGTAGGTGGGTAGCGTTACTTTGACAGACAGAGAGGGTTGGTGCGGTATGGAAACGCAGAAGTAGCAGATGGTATCAGACACGACAGGGTCAGCACCACCAAATCCTGCGATCACAGAGCGTTCAGAGCAGTCAGACTATGGTGAGCGGCTCCACCACACAGAAGCAGAGGTAGAGATTCCTCTCTCACCAAGAGGAGTTCAGTTGCATTTCCTCACATCAAGATCCAATGTAACGTAATGTGGCCAGTAGATGCGCATCACAAGCTGTAACAGCAGTATCCTCTACGGCTCTCACATTACAGGCACTCCGTTTGTCCAGGCAGTTCCATTGAGAGATGCTAGAGATGTTCAATTAGCGTCAGCTGCTTATGGCATAATTATCAAGCCCACCTAGAAATCTTTCAGTGCGCCTCGCTGAGGGAACTACAAACAGCTGAGGCAGCCAGGGAAGCAGAGCATCGGCAACTGTATAATAGATCCAAGTCCTAGAGCTTGCTGCGTTTGGTTCCTTTATTATCACTAAGGTGCAGTAGCAATGAACTAAAGCAGATCGGTAGCAGCATCTTGCATCCTGACTCCTCAGTGCCTCCTCTTACAGTATATTGTCCTGCTGCTGAGGCTGTTACATCTCACCCCCCCCCACCATTCCACTACTGTCACTCCGGCATTCACTGCAGGAAGGAAGGAATGGAGAGCTCTGATCTGATGAAAATGGCCCGATTGTTTGTGATGCAAAACAGGCACCGTGGCTGATTAGTGGGACAGAGGAAAGAAGAAAATATAGAGAAAGAGGGAAGAAAAGAAAGAGAGGGCATATAACAATGGAGAGATAAAGGTAATGTAGCTAGAAGGCTTGTGCTAAAGGTCAGTACTATACACGTGCCCTTAATCATTCAAAAATAATGGCAGAAGCTGGATAAAAACAAGGTCCAACAGAGAAAGGGGCTACCTCTTTGTGATTAACATATAAGATTATACTGTAGCTATTATCCCACTGAGAAATAGTCTCACTGGAACAGCAATACCACTCCATTTCACCACAACACTTCTCTACCTAGAATTCATTTCAAGGGTGCAGGTCTCTCGGAACAGAATAATCCTAATCATATCATTGAGGTCTGCTTGCTTTGTCTTCATATAATTACAGAACAGGAGATAGCAACATGCAGAACAACTCAATTGTTTTCAGATTAGCATGGCACGCCAAGCAGAAGCACATTTCCTCTATTAAATGAATGGAAAAAGAGAGCTTCTCATGATAGTCACACATGTTGTCTTGCCCAAGAATTAGTCTATATCATGTGCAAGATTACACAATCCACAATATATAACAATGTAACACTTTACTTACAGCTTGCAGGTATAGACCTAGTGTACTATGACAGTGTTATAATGCAATGTAAGCAATTATTCACAGGTTATAGGCCTAATTCACAGATTACACTGTAAAGGGGTTACTGTGAATTTGACAGTAGCTTACAGACAGCTCGGTGGCAAGTAAAATTCTGTATTTAATATTACAGTACACCTATTGTAATATAAATACGGTATCATGACACACAGTACAATACTTTAAAATTGACTCTATTATACTGTAAAAAAGTAAATGCTACTGTAATCGGAATTAATTCAATTAATTAATGAAATTCATTGAGGGGAGGGGTTTGTTTTTCCACAGTATTTTACTGTAATTACAAGGGATTGGTGAAAGCAAGTGTTTACACTCCGTAACAGTGTAGCCTATAGTTTTCAATAACGAAGAGAAGAGAAAAGATCAGCAAAAGTTTTAAGTTTTATTAGTTGTGTATACGGGATACGCATGGCAAACATCGTCCAACTAAATGCTTACTTGACAATGCAACATCAATAATAAATAATAAAACATAAGAATACGAACATAAAGTAAACGGCAGTAGAATATACTGTATATTTTTTGCATAAGTATAATACAGGAAGGCACAATTTACACGTGTATTGGGGAAGGTTGGGGATGAGGAGCAAGTGTATATAGTGCCTTCAGAAGGCACTGCCTTTTCCAGATGACTTGTTCTAATCAGAAATTATGTTTTGAATGTCTGAACTTATTTTCATTCCAAGATAATTGGAAAACAACAACACAAACCGTCAATAACGGTAAACATGAACATTCACCCTGAACAAATCAATCAAACGTTATTCTTCCTATTTGCTCCCTGCTTCGTGATTGATAAAATGGGTTGCCGTGATAACACACATTTTATTGTTATACAAATGGCTTCTTAGTACAGAGGGTGATGACTTGACTGCTGTAAAAAAAAATATATATATATATATATATATATATATAAGAACAGAGAAGAATGGACCTGATGCCGAGAGACAGGGGAGCTTATTATTTTTTTATATACTTTTTATGTATTGGTTTTAGGGAAGCTTATTCTAATGCTTGAAGTAGTTTTTTATTTTAAACAAACTGTTTTTCTTCCCTGAAGCGCTGAAGGACAACTATATACCAAATACATAACATTTACTTCCATTCAGCATCACAAAAGCATCCCACGTCTTTCTGTCGTATTGTCTTTGGGCAGAATTCTACAGTAGAGAACATAGCTCAGTTAGTTCTAGGGCAATGTAAGACTAATTTCTCCTGCAATAATATTATTATGCAGAAAGGCCATTTCCATAATCCTAAAGAATGAATGTCTTATTTGTGAATAACAAATTAGCCGTAGGAAGCTAAGCTCCCTTCAACAGTGCACACTAATAAATGTGTGAATGTCAATCTCCCTCGGAGAGGGCAGGGCATATGTAAATAAACATAAGCAGAAATGGTAATTGAATGTATAGAATCGTACGTACTGTACGTTAGCCTATATACTGTAGGTTATGTTACAGTGTGCTGCTCAAGGCCACATCCACATCCTTCCTTTCAACCGCCTGCATAAAACCAGAGCATGTCATCAGTGGACATCTGATACAGAGCACACACACACAGTTTCCATCCACGCAAGAGGCATTAAGGGGCAAAGGCATTAAATCTGCTCTGATTAACTCTGCTTTCAAATCAAATTTTATTTGTCACATACACATGGTTAGCAGATGTTAATGCGAGTGTAGCGAAATGCTTGTGCTTCTAGTTCCGACAATGCAGTGATAACCAACAAGTAATCTAACTAACAATTCCAAAACTACTGTCTTATACACAGTGTAAGGGGATAAAGAATATGTACATAAGGATATAGCAGCATACAGTAGATGGTATCGAGTACAGTATATACATATAAGATGAGTATGTAGACAAAGTAAACAAAGTGGCATAGTTAAAGTGGCTAGTGATACATGTATTACATAAGGATGCAGTCGATGATGTAGAGTACAGTATATACGTATGCATATGAGATGAATAATGTAGGGTAAGTAACATTATATAAGGTAGCATTGTTTAAAGTGGCTAGTGATATATTTACATCATTTCCCATCAATTCCCATTAATAAAGTGGCTGGAGTTGGGTCAGTGTCAATGACAGTGTGTTGGCAGCAACCACTCAATGTTAGTGGTGGCTGTTTAACAGTCTGATGGCCTTGAGATAGAAGCTGTTTTTCAGTCTCTCGGTCCCAGCTTTGATGCACCTGTACTGACCTCGCCTTCTGGATGATAGTGGGGTGAACAGGCAGTGGTTAAGGGTGGTTGATGTCCTTGATGATCTTTATGGCCTTCCTGTAACATCGGGTGGTGTAGGTGTCCTGGAGGGCAGGTAGTTTGCCACCGGTGATGCGTTGTGCAGACCTCACTACCCTCTGGAGAGCCTTACGGTTGAGGGCGGAGCAGTTGCCGTACCAGGCGGTGATACAGCCCGCCAGGATGCTCTCGATTGTGCATCTGTAGAAGTTTGTGAGTGCTTTTGGTGACAAGCCGAATTTCTTCAGCCTCCTGAGGTTGAAGAGGCGCTGCTGCACCTTCTTCACGACGCTGTCAGTGTGAGTGGACCAATTCAGTTTGTCTGTGATGTGTATGCCGAGGAACTTAAAACTTGCTACCCTCTCCACTACTGTTCCATCGATGAGGATAGGGGGGTGTTCCCGCTGCTGTTTCCTGATGTCCACAATCATCTCCTTAGTTTTGTTGACGTTGAGTGTGAGGTTATTTTCCTGACACCACACTCCGAGGGCCCTCACCTCCTCCCTGTAGGCCGTCTCGTCATTGTTGGTAATCAAGCCTACCACTGTTGTGTCGTCCGCAAACTTGATGATTGAGGGAGTACAGGAGAGGGCTCAGAACGCACCCTTGTGGGGCCCCCGTGTTGAGGATCAGCGGGGAGGAGATGTTGTTGCCTACCCTCACCACCTGGGGGCGGCCCGTCAGGAAGTCCAGTACCCAGTTGCACAGGGCGGGGTCGAGACCCAGGGTCTCGAGCTTGATGACGAGCTTGGAGGGTACTATGGTGTTGAATGCCGAGCTGTAGTCGATGAACAGCATTCTCACATAGGTATTCCTCTTGTCCAGGTGGGTTAGGGCAGTGTGGTTGAGATTGCATCGTCTGTGGACCTATTTGAGCGGTAAGCAAATTGTAGTGGGTCTAGGGTGTCAGGTAGGGTGGAGGTGATATGGTCCTTGACTAGTCTCTCAAAGCACTTCATGATGACGGAAGTGAGTGCTACGGGGCGGTAGTCGTTTAGCTCAGTTACCTTAGCTTTCTTGGGAACAGGAACAATGGTGGCCCTCTTGAAGCATGTGGGAACAGCAGACTGGTATAGGGATTGATTGAATATGTCCGTAAACACACCGGCCAGCTGGTCTGCGCATGCTCTGAGGGCGCGGCTGGGGATGCCGTCTGGGCCTGCAGCCTTGCGAGGGTTAACACGTTTAAATGTCTTACTCACCTCGGCTGCAGTGAAGGAGAGGCCGCATGTTTTCGTTGCAGGCCGTGTCAGTGGCACTGTATTATCCTCAAAGCGGGCAAAAAAGTTATTTAGTCTGCCTGGGAGCAAGACATCCTGGTCCGTGACTGGGCTGGGTTTCTTCTTGTAGTCCGTGATTGACTGTAGACCCTGCCACATGCCTCTTGTGTCTGAGCCGTTGAATTGAGATTCCACTTTGTCTCTGTACTGACACTTAGCTTGTTTAATAGCCTTGCGGAGGGAATAGCTGCACTGTTTGTATTCAGTCATGTTGCCAGACACCTTGCCCTGATTAAAAGCAGTGGTTCGCGCTTTCAGTTTCACGCGAATGCTGCCATCAATCCACGGTTTCTGGTTAGGGAATGTTTTTATCATTGCTATGGGAACGACATCTTCGACGCACGTTCTAATGAACTCGCACACCGAATCAGCGTATTCGTCAATATTTTTATCTGACGCAATACGAAACATGTCCCAGTCCACGTGATGGAAGCAGTCTTGGAGTGTGGAGTCAGCTTGGTCTGACCAGCGTTGGACAGACCTCAGCTTGGGAGCCTCTTGTTTGAGTTTCTGCCTGTAGGCAGGGATCAACAAAATGGAGTCGTGGTCAGCTTTTCCGAAAGGGGGGCGCGGCAGGGCCTTATATGCGTCGCGGAAGTTAGAGTAACAATGATCCAAGGTTTTACCACCCCTGGTTGCGCAATCGATATGCTGATAAAATTTAGGGAGTCTTCCCCAGCTACAATGAATGCAGCCTCCGGATAAATGGTTTCCAGTTTGCAAAGAGTTAAATAAAGTTCGTTCAGAGCCATCGATGTGTCTGCTTGGGGGGGATATATACGGCTGTGATTATAATCGAAGAGAATTCTCTTGGAAGATAATGCGGTCTACATTTTATTGTGAGGAATTCTAAATCAGGTGAACAGAAGGATTTGAGTTCCTGTATGTTTCCTTCATCACACCATGTCTCGTTAGTCATGAGGCATACGCCCCCGCCACTCTTCTTACCAGAAAGATGTTTGTTTCTGTCGGCGCGATGCGTGGAGAAACCCGTTGGCTGCACCGCATCGGATAGCGTCTTCCCAGTAAGCCATGTTTCCGTGAAGCAGAGAACGTTGCAGTCTCTGATGTCTCTCTGGAATGCTACCCTTGCTCAGATTTCGTCAACCTTGTTGTCAAGAGACTGGACATTGGCAAGAAGAATGCTGGGGAGTGGTGCGCGATGTGCCCTTGTTCGGAGTCTGACCAGAAGACCGCTACGTTTCCCTCTTTTTCGGAGTCGTTTTCTTGGGTCGCTGCATGCGATCCATTCCGTTGTCCTGTTTGTAAGGCAGAACACAGGATCCGCGTCGCGGAAAACATATTCTTGGTCATACTGATGGTGAGTTGACGCTGATCTTATATTCAGTAGTTCTTCTCGACTGTATGTAATGAAACCTAAGATGACCTGGGGTACTAATGTAAGAAATAACATGTAAAAAAAAAAAAAAAAAAACTGCATAGTTTCCTAGGAACGCGAAGCGAGGCGGCCATCTCTGTCGGCGCCGGACATTAAATTTGTGGAGTGGTTGAACACTGTCATAGTACACTCTGTGATACAATGACAGATACCTGCCAGACCAGTGAATAGCCAATAATAAACATGATTTGACTTCTATAAACATTTGTCTTCAAGCTTTAGTGACCCAGTAATCCACTGACAGACACACAGCCTTGATGTCAGAGCTCAGGGAAAACAATCATCATCAGGACAGGAAGTTGATGGTTAGCAGAGAAAGCACTGTGTGGGCGTACATGGTTATAACACACCTTTTAGTTAAATGGCTTTCTAAGTACCTTCAGACAGTATGACAGTATGACTGTCTGCATGTTTATCTCCAACAGTAAAATATTATACAATGTGATTTACATTTTACCCTTCAGGTGTGTGATATGCTCATTTAAAGTTGGTATCATGACAGTCAAGTCCAGTACACAAACCCTATCCCCTAGTCGTTCTGTGATAGAAGATCTGGATGAACGGGACAGACAGATGAAAACAATATGGCAGAGCCTCATCTAGCTTAGCCTCATCAAATCAAATTTGATTGGTCACATACACATGATTAGCAGATGTTATTGAGGGTGTAGCGAAATGCTTGTGCTTCTAGCTCTGTCAGTGCAGTAATATCTTACAAGTAATATCTAACAAATTACACAAGATATACCCAATACACACAAATCTGAGTAGGAATGAATTACGACTATTACGACTTTTCAATGACAGCCTAGGAACAGTGGGTTAACTGCCTTGTTTAGGGGCAGAATGACAGATTTGTACCTTGTCAGCTCGGGGATTCGAACTTTCAACCACTAGCCCAACGCTCTAACCACTAGGCTACACTGGAATTGTATCACAATTCCAGTGAGTCAGAATTTAACAGACTGTAAGATGACTGTGCCTTTAAACAGCTTGGAGAATTCCAAAAAATGATGTCATGGCTTTAAAAGCTTCTGATAGGCTAATTGACATCATTTGAGTCAATTGGAGATGTACCTGTGGATGTATGTCAAGGCCTACCTTCAAACTCAGTGCCTCTTTGCTTGACATCATGGGAAAATCAAAAGAAATCAGCCAAGAAATTGTAGACCTCCACAATCTGGGTCATCCTTGGGAGCAATTTCCAAACGCCTGAAGATACCACATTCATCTGTACAATCAATAGTATGCAAGTATAAACACCATGGGACCACGCAGCCGTCATACCACTCAGGAAGGAGACGCGTTCTGTCTCCTAGAGATGAATGTACTTTGGTGCGAAAAGTGCAAATCAATCCCAGAACAACAGCACAGGACCTTGTGAAGATGCTGATGGAAACCAGTCCAATATCGACCTACCCTGAAAGGCCGCTCAGCAAGGAAGAAGCCACTGCTCCAAAACCACCATAAATAAAAGCCAGACTACGGGGATAAAGGTCGTACTTTTTGGAGAAATGTTCTCTGGTCTTATGAAATAAAAATAGAACTGTTTGGCCATAATGACCATCATTATGATGCTTTGCTGCAGGAGGGACTGGTGCACTTCACAAAATAGATGGCATCATGAGGAGGGGGAAATTATGTGGATATATTGAAGCAACATCAAGACATCAGTCAGGAAGTTTAAGCTTGGTCACAAATGGGTTTTCCAAATGGACAGTGACCCTAAGTATACTTCCAAAGTTGTGGCGAAATGGCTTAAGGACAACAAAGTCAAGGTATTGGAGTGGCCATCACAAAGCCCTGACCTCAATCCTATTTGAGATTTGTGGGCAGAACTGAAAAAGCGTGTGCGAGCAAGGAGGCCTACAAACCTGACACCAGCTCTGTCAGGAGGAATGGGCCAAAATTCACCCAACTTATTGTGGGAAGCTTGTGAAAGGCTATCTGAAATATTTGACCCAAGTTAAACAATTTAAAGGCTATGCTACCAAATACTAATTGAGTGTATGTAAACTTCTGACCCACGGGGACACCATGCAGATAGCCCGGTTAGCCAATGTGCGGGAGCACTGGTTGGTCGGCCCAATTGAGGTAGTATGTACATGAATGTATAATTAAAGTGACTATGCATATGATAAACAGAGAGTAGCAGCAGCGTAAAAAAGAGGGTTTGGGGGGCACACAATGCAAATAGTCTGGGTAGCAATTTGATTACCTGTTCAGGAGTCTTATGGCTTGGGGGTAAAAACTGTTGAGAAGCCTTTTTGTCCTAGACTTGGCACTCCGGTACCGCTTGCCATGCGGTAGAAGAGAGAACAGTCTATGACTGAGGTGGCTGGGGTCTTTGACAATTTTTAGGGCCTTCCTCTGACACCGCCTGGTGTAGAGGTCCTGAATAGCAGGCAGCTTAGCCCGGTGATGTACTGGGCCGTACGCACTGCCCTCTGTAGTGCCTTGCGGTCAGAGGATGAGCAATTGCCGTACCAGGCAGTGTTACAACAAGTTAGGATGCTCTCGATGTTGCAGCTGTAGAACCTTTTGAGGATCTCAGGACCCATGCCAAATCTTTTTAGTTTCCTGAGGGGGAATAGGCTTGGTCGTGTCCTCTTCACGACTGTCTTGGTGTGTTTGGACCATTCTAGTTTGTTGTTGATGAGGACACTGTCGTGTCTTTACTATCATTAAATTGAAGACTTATAGTTATCAAAGATTCTCTGTAATTAGTATTACACGATCAACTGATTAATCGTGTAACTGTAATTAACTAGGAAGTCGGGGCACCAAGGAAAAATATTCAGATTACAAAGTTCTTAAAATAACTTTCAGATATTTTATCTGATCAATTAGTCTTCGAATTAATGAATTATTTACTTTACCTCACGTTAGTCTCATTCCAAACATCGTAAATTGTTGGTTATCTGCACGAACCCAGTCTTCACTATGAGTCATCCATACATCAATTGTCTTAAATCATGTATTTATTACTAACAAGTAATTCACAGAAATGCATAAACAAACAAGGTAAATGTGGTTACAAGAAATGATAGGCGAATGTGCCCTAGTGGGTTAAACCGGCATGGTGGCTTGTTAGACAAAAGGGGAAGTGGGAGTCGACTAAGAAGTCACTACAGAGTTAATAATTATAACAATTGAAATGTTAATCCTTTACACATGAACGCTCACTCATTCGGGAACAATTGCAATCAATATATATATTTACACTCAGTGTGTCGTCTTGATCGCTGGTGAAAAGTTTGTTTCTTTTGTAGAATTGTCCGTCTCTCTCCCTCGCACTCTCGGTTGTGGTTAGAGGGGATAATTCAGTGACATTCATTCATTTCGTTATAGAATGGATGTTTTGGCGGTTGTCGTTCTTCGCGTTCAATGATACCGAATTCCTAGCTGCAGACTAGTAATTAATATCAAAGACTTGTTCTTATTCTGTCGGTATCGATAGTCTAAGAGTTTAACCACGTGGTATGGTTAAAAGATTCAACAATGGTCTACAACCTTTGTCCTCTCCTAATGATCATTTCTCAAAGTTACTTTTATTCGGAATTGCAGAAAAGGGCTGTCCCAGGACGCCTGACCCTAACTGGGCTCAGGGGCGGTCCTCTGATTTAGTTAACTCCAATTCCCTTTTTGAGTTTTCCTTCATTAAACAGTCCAAAATCACACTGTAAAATTGTGAAAACAGTATCATACTCACTCATTCATCTTATACAAATATCAGATGTAAACCTAAAATCTGAGGCTATTATATAAACAGCGTTATGGTAATGTGGCCACACCGTCTCCCATGAGCTTCCCCAAGTTGTAACAAATGGACCAGTTCGTAGCTGGATTCTTCACCGATCTTCTATACTTTCTCCAGAACATGACATTTGTTCGGATCTCGAGTTCTGTGAGGTGGAAAAAATTCCCCTGTTCTCTATGAAATTTTACTCTCTCTATACTGTGTGTCCATGAGGAGATCCTCAGGAATTTACGACGTCTCTCTGACCACAGCAGCCTAGTTGTCGGAGGAAAGGGGGAGGCAGGGAGAGGGGGATGGGGCTCGCCACAGCCAAAGAGGGAACGTCATGACAACACCAAGAAACTTGAAGCTCTCAACCTGCTCCACTACAGCCCCGTCGATGAGAATGGGGGCATGCTCGGTCCTCCTTTTCCTGTAGTTCTCAATCATCTCCTTAGTCTTGGTTACGTTGAGGGATATGTTGTTATTCTGGCACCACCCGGCCAGGTCTCTGTTGTTGACGGTGATCAGGCCTACCACTGTTGTGTCGACTGCAAACGTAATGATGGTGTTGGAGTCGTGCCTGGCCATGCAGTCGTGGGTGAACAGGGAGTACAGGAGGGGACTGAGTACGCACCCTTGGGGAGCTCCAGTGTTGAGGATCAGCGTGGCAGATGCGTTGCTGCCTACCCTCACCACCTGGGGGCGGTCCGTCAGGAAGTCCAGGATCCAGTTGCAGAGGGAGGTGTTTTGTCCCAGCATCCTTAGCTTAGTGATGAGCTTTGAGGGTAGTATGGTGTTGAACGCTGAGCTGTAGTCAATGAATAGCATTCTCACATAAGTGTTCCTTTTGTCCAGGTGGGAAAGGGCAGTGTGGAGTGCAATAGAGATTGCATCATCAGTGGATCTGTTTGGGCGGTATGCAAATTGGAGTAGGTCTAGGGTTTCTGGGATAAGGGTGTTGATGTGAGCCATTACCAACCTTTCAAAGCACTACATGGCTACGGACGTGAGTCCAATAGAAAATGTGTGGGCGGAACTGAAATAGCGTGTGGGAGTAAGGAGGCCTACAAACCTGACTCAGTTACACCAGCTCTGTCAGGAGGAACGGGCCAAAATTCACCCAACTTATTGTGGGAAGTTTGTGGATGGCTAACTGAAATGTTTGACCCAAGGTAAACAATTTAAAGGCAATGCTACCAAATACTGTCAAGACCCGGTTACGAAGATGAGGCAGACACAGCAGTACATAAGACGGTGTTTTAATAAAGTAAAAAGGAAAGTTCTTCAGGCAAAAATATAAATCCACAACGTCAAAAGTAATTCCAAGAGAAAAAGGTAATCCTCCAAGTCAAATCCTGACAAATACTAATTGAGTGTATGTAAACTTCTGACCCACTAGGAATGTGATGAAAGAAATAAGAGCTGATTACTCTGATTAAATGTCAGGAATTGTGAAAAACTGAGATTATATGTATTTGGCTAAGGTGTATGCAAATGTTTGACTTCAACTGTACATATGAGATGAGTAATGCCATATATGTAAACATTATTAAAGTGACGAGTGTTCTATTCCTTAAAATGGCCAGTGATTCCTAGTCTATACCTATAGGCAGCAGCCTCTAATGTGCTAGTGATGGCTGTTTAACAGTCTGATGGCCTTGAGATAGAAGCTGTCTTTCAGTCTCTCGGTCTCAGCTTTGATGCTCCTGTACTGACCTCGCCGCCTTGATGAAAGCGGGGTGAACAGGCAGTGGCTCGGGTTGTTGATGTCCTTGATGATCTTTTTGGCCATCCTTTGACATTTGGTGCTGTAGGTGTCCTGAAAGGCGGGTAGTTTGCCCCCGGTAATGCGCTGGACAGACTGCACCACACTCTGGAGAGCCTTGCGGTTGCGGGCGGTGCAGTTGCCGTACCAGGCAGTGATACAGCCCGACAGGATGCTTTCAATTGCGCTTCTGTAAAAATGTGTGAGGGTTTTAGGTGACAAGCCAAATTTCTTTAGCCTTCTGAGGTTGAAGAGGCTTTGTTGCGCCTTCTTCACCACACTGTCTGTGTGTAGTCCATTTTAGTTTGTCAGTGATGTGTATGCCAAGGAACTCAAAGCTTTCCACCTTCTCCACTGCGGTCCTGTTGATGTAGATAGGCACGTGCACCTTCTGCTGTTTCCTGAAGTCCACGATCATCTCCTTTGTTTTGTTGACATTGAGTGAGAGGTTATTTAGGCCCATTGAAAGTCTCTTACTGACCTCATATAAACAAATATGGCTGTGAAACGCTGCTATCACCATGGAGACCAATCCTGAATAAGGCAATAAGTGAAAATATAATCTCTTTATTTAGATTAATAATCTTGGCATTTACTTTGGATGAGCACAAGGGACAGACAATGCCCAAGAGAAAAGAGATTTAAATATGAGGGTGGATATAAGGCTATAGGGTTAGGGTGATCATTCTCCTTGTTTCATTACATTAACATATAGTATATTATGTCCTGGCTCGTTAGTTATTGATTGTGTACGTCCCAAATGGCATTCTCTTCCTAATGATAGCGCACTATTTTTGACAAGGACCCATAGTGTTTTGGTAAAAAAGTAGTGCACACTGCAGGGAACAGGGTGCCATTTGGGATGCAGTTATTGAGTTTCAAAAGGAAATTTCCAGAATTATGTTTTTATGGGCTCCATTGTAAAAGCTGATGGTACTGATTACTGCAGCATTTTAAAGGGGGAAACTGGAGAGACATTAAATAAAACAGAATCCCCTGTAGATTCATTAAAATTGTCTGCATTTCCTTAATCTTCTGTATCCATTTACAAAGTCTTCATTATGCTTCACAAACTGGGAACAAAATGTAATATCTTGATAAGTGACACGTGTTCACATTCAATGTCGATTCCACAGGAATTAACAACATGTTAACTTAGGTAACATTTATCAAGATGTTACTCCACAAACAGAGATGCGTACAAAGCTCTCCTTCGTCCTCCATTTGGCAAATCTGATCATAACTATATCCTCCTGATTCCTGCTTACAAACAAAAATTAAAGCAGGAAGTACTAGTGACTCGCTCAATACGGAAGTGGTCAGATGACGTAGATGCTAAGCTACAGGACTGTTTTGCTAGCCGTACGAAGCTAAGCTCACTTCAACAGTGCACACTAATGAATGTGTGGATGTCAACCTTCCTCGTAGCACGTGGCAATAAGCATAAACATACTGTCTGAAGGTACTTAGAAAGCCATTTAACTAAAAAGGTGTGTTATAACCATGTACGCCCACACAGTGCTTTCTCTGCTAACCATCAACTTCCTGTCCTGATGATGATTGTTTTCCCTGAGCTCTGACATCAAGGCTGTGTGTCTGTCAGTGCATTACTTGGTCACTAAAGCTTGAAGACAAATGTTTATAGAAGTCAAATCATGTTCATTATTGGCCATTCACTGGTCTGGCAGGTATCTGTCGTTGTATCACAGAATGGAATATAATCCAAGATTCTTCCAATGGCATTGAGGAGTAAACCACATCAGTCACTGGCTTCATCAATAAGTGCATCAATGATGTCTTCCCCACAGTGAACGTATGTACATACCCCAACCAGAAGCCATAGATTACAGGCAACATCCGCACTGAGCTTAAGGTTAGAGCTGCCGCTTTCAAGGAGCAGGACTCTTACCCGGACGCTTGCACAATAAGCACAATAAGAATAACAATAACAAGACTATATACAGGGGGCACCGGTACCAAGTCAGTGTGCAGGGGTACAGGCTTATTGAGGTAATATGTACATGTAGGTGGGGGCGAAGTGACTATGCATAGGTAACAAACAGCGAGTAGCAGCAGCGTACAAGAGGGGAGTGGAGTCAATGTAAATTGTCCAGTAGCGATTTTTATGAATTCTTCAGCAGTCTAATGGCTTGGGGGTAGAAGCTGTTGAGGAGCCATTTGGTCCTAGACTTGGCACTTGCCGTGCGGTAGCAGAGAAAACAGTCTATTACTTGGGTGACTGGAGTCTCACAATTTTCTGGGCTTTCCTCTGACACCGTCTATTATATAGGTCCTGGATGGTAGGAAGCTTGGCCCCAGTGATGTACTGAGCTGTTCGCACTACCCTCTGTAGCGCCTTACGATCAGATGCCGAGAAGTTGCCATACCAGGTGGTGATGCAACCGGTCAGGATGCTCTCGATGGTGCAGCTGTAAAACGTTTTGAGGATCTAGGGACCCATGCCAAATCTTTTCAGTCTCCTGAGGGGGAAAATATTTTGTCATGCCCTCTTCACGACTGTCTTGGTATGTTTGGACCATGACAGTTCGTTGGTGATGTGGACACCAAGGAACTTGAAACTCTCGACCCGCTCCACTACAGCCCCGTCAATGTTAATTGTGGGCCTGTTCGGTCTGCCTTTTCCTGTAGTCCACGATCAGCTCCTTTGTCTTGCTCACAATGAGCAACTTGTTGTCCTGGCACTACACTGCCAGTTATCTGACCTCCTCCCTATAGGCTGTCTCATCATTGTCTGTGATCAGGCCTACCACTGTTGTGTCGTCAGCAAACCTAATGATGATGTTGCAGTCGTGTTTGGCCACGCAGTCGTGGATGAACAGGGAATACAGGAAGGGACTACTGTAAGTACACACCCCTGTGGGGCCCCAGTGTTAAGGATCAGCATGACAGATGTGCTGTTGCCTTCTCTTACCACCTGGGGGCGGCCCATCAGGAAGTCCAGGATCCAGTTGCAGAGGGAGGTGTTTAGTCCCAGAGTCCTTAGCTTAGTGATGAGCTTTGTGAAACCTATGGAGTTGAATGCTGAGCTGTAGTCAATGAACAGCATTCTCACATAGGTGTTCCTTTTGTCCAGGTGAGAAAGGGCAGTGTGGAATGCGATTAAGTCATCTGTGGATCTATTGGGGCGGTATGCGAATTGGTGTGGGTCTAGAGTGTCCGGGAGGATGCTGTTGATGTGAGCCGTGACCAGCCTTTCAAAGCACTTCATGGCTACCGACATGAGTGCCACGGGGCAGTAATCATTTAGGCAGGTTACCTTCGCTTCCTTGGGCACAGGGACTATGGTGGTCTGCTTGAAACATGTAGGTATTACAGACTCAGTTAGGGAGAGATTGAAAATGTGAAGACACTTGACAGTTGGTCCGTGCATGCTTTGAGGTCACGTCCTGGTAATCCATCTGGCCCAGTGGCTTTGTGAATGTTGACCTGTTTAAAGGTCTTACTCACATCGGCGTTTGAGCCGGTGTAGTCGGATTCACTCTTAATCCTGTATTGATGCTTTGCTTGTTTGATGGTTCGTCTGAGGGCAAAGCGGGATTTCTTATAAGCGTCCGGATTAGTCTCCCACTCCTTGAGAGCGGCAGCTCAAGCCTTTATCTTGATGCGGATGTTGCCTATAATCCATGGTTTCTGGTTGGGATATGTACGTACAGTCACTGTGGGGATGACGCCATTGTTACGTACGCCTCTGTGAAGAGGGAACGCAACACCCTGCTACAACTCAACTCCCCGTGAAGTGAAAGAGGTATGGACCTTGTGTGAGTAAGGATGAGTAAGGATGACAAAAGGCAGAGAGAGTGGTACCGTTTACAAGGAATTTATTCCGTCACACAGTAATATGGGGAAAAGGGTCTGGACGGAACCAAAGCAAAGAAAGTAAATATCAAAGCCCCCTCTCCTATCTAACCTGCCTACCCACTACCTATCTAACTTAGCACCACCTGGTGCGCTAACCAAAATGCAGGGGGTGGTCCGCCCAGGTCTTACCTAGTGTGCCTAGACAGTGAATATACTACGGGTATATGTATGCCCGCGGGCCTCTTGCCTAAGCACTCCCTAGGTGCCTACCCCCTGGGAACAAATGAAACAGAATATTAAACAATTTCACAAACATCCTAAGAAACAAAGGACATCAAATAAGCTCTATCTGATTATGCAACAAACTAACACAGTACATACCAACTGCCTGTATCACTCTCAGAAACAACAAACATAATATGACCCTCAGCCATCAGCCTCCTCTCTCAGCCATGATCTCTCTTTTGAACAACAGAACACTGGCTTTTATAACTGGAGAAGGAGTCTAATGGGATACAGCTGTAACTTGACGAGGGGGCGGGGTCAGCTCCAATTAACCATGGAGTCGACCAATCAGCTGCTGGGGGATTTCAGGAAGCCATCTCCTGAAACACAATCAAATACACAAACAGTCCTGTAGTGTAGCACCTGACCACTTCTATACTGAGCTAGTCACTGGTACATCCTGTTTTAGTTTTAGCTTGTAAGCAGGAATCGGGAGGATAGAATGATGGTCAGATTTTCCAAATAGATGGTGGGAGAGAGCTTGCATCTCTGTGTGTGGAGTAAAGGTAGTCTCGGATTCTTTTCCCCCTGGTTCGCTCATGTGACATGCTGGTAAAAATTTGGTAAAACTGATTTAAGTTTGCCTGCATTAAAGTCCCCGGCCACTAGGAGCGCCACTTCTGGGTGAGCATCTCTGTTCTGCCAGTGCATGGAAAATCCCGCCAGCTCTATATTGTCATCTCAGTGAAACATAAGATGTTACTTTTTTTAATGTCCCGTTGGTATGATAATCTTAATAGTAGGTCATCAATTTTATTTTCCAACGATTGCATGGAGAATGGAAGGCATTGGGAGTTTGCTCGCTTGCCTCCAGATTCTCAAAAGGATCCCCGATCTGCACCCCCTTTCCCGATGACTTTTCTTCACACAAAAGTCGTGGATCTGGGTGTGTTCCAGTGAAATCAGGATATCCTTCCCGTCAGACTCATTAAAGGAAAAAGTTTCTTCCAGTCCACGGTGAGTTACCTCTTTTCTGATGTCCAGAAGTTATTTTCGGTCATAAGAGACGGTAGCAGCAACATTACGTACGCAATAAGTTTAAAAATAAGTTTTCACAAAACGCAATTTTTTAAACAAAATTTCACAATTGGTTGGGAGAATGTAAAACGTCAGCCATGTTCTTCGGCGCCATCTTAGTAATATATAGGGAATAGGGTGCCATTTAAGACACAGTCACCGTGTCACTGTGATAAATGGCTCCTGTTACCTCAGTCTTATGTGGTGTTACTCAGAACTACATCCTCTGATTGGGGTCAGAGCTGTACTGGTCCTGGCAGCTAGCTATCATGTGTGGATAAGTAGAGTGCCGCAAGGTCAAGGGTTCAACTCCCACATGGATCACACATATACATTTAAAAAATTTATGCACTTACTGTAATGTAGTCGCTTTCCATAAAAGTGTCTGCTCAGAGACATACAGTATATTATTACATATATTTGTCTTAGTATGTGGCTGCTCTACATTCTAGTTTCACTGCGTTGTACCTTGGCTCTTTGCAGGCTGAAACATTGAGGTAGACTGTTGCTCCTTAGATGTGCAAAGGACTGTTAATATTGCAAAGTGTTCGTGATTTCAATACCAGGACTTTGACTGAAATATGTTTATGAGAGCAATAGAGGAGCAGAGTGGACTTGTTGCTATGGCTACCTGAGCCTGAGCATGTGTGTCTGTGTGTTTCTGCATTAGAAAAGATGCCAAAGCATTACATTTCATTACTCCCACCATTTATATCACCCACGCAAAACAGAGCATTTTGCTAATGAATCAAAGAGGATCAAAGAGGATATTTTAATGTGATATAGACTCTAAATAACAAATCCAAGTGTACATCAAACTATCTGGCTCGAAGAACCAGTGTGCTGGGACAGGGAACAATGAAACAGATTCTAAGCTTTTTAACTTGCAAGAATTCCCTACCTCCTATGTGCCCTCTTGGGATCCTTTTGCCATTATATCTATCCTTGCTCTTAAATGTGAAAACAACCCTGTGAAGTGAGGTGATAGATATAGTAATAAGTCAACATGAGAACCGGCAATTGTGACAGCCTATTGTAGCCGTCCAGTCTCCCATTGGGGCCCTTACCTGATCCTGGGGTCTTTGGCTGCAGTTACATTGTTCTCCTTCCCTGATCCTCCTGTCCTAGGCCCTGTCCTTGGCTGCAGCTGAGGCCGGACCCCCACAGTGCTACACCTGGTCCTCAGTGGCCAGGACGAGGGGTGGGGTGGCTGGTGGGATGCTGGGTGGGATGGCTGGTGCACAGTGAAGATGGAGTGCAGTGAGTCACCTGGCAGGAAAGGAGGAGCAGACTGTTAGAACCACACCTCAGACAACACACTGTGAATCGTGTCCTGAATCGTTTCTGTGATTCCTTGTGTCCTTTCTACTCACCTCCTTCTCAAAATGTCACAGAAGGAGTGAGGACTAGGGTTGAATTTTTTCCCTGTATTTTACAAATATTCCATCCCGAGAATAAATCACTTTTCTCCAGGTAACACACATTTCCTGCCAAAACCGTGTCATTCAAAAGCATTATAAAGTATATACTGTAAATATGTCTAGATTTGATTAGAGCTTTGATCAGTATAAAAGTTCTAACCTGACGCTAGCTGAGCTTGATGAGTCATATATTAAATACATTTTATGAGCCCTACCTAAACAACATTTAATGAGAACAAAGACCTAAAAAGCGCAAATGATTGTGCCATTATCCAATACACATATGATAGAGTCTACTGCACATTACACAAGACAGAAAAACATAAAAGCCCATAGATGTAGCTAACTACAGTATATGCTCTCTTGGGTAAATAAATTAAACTAGCTTCAGTAGGCTAATCTTTTTGAGTGTGAACTGTATTACTGTACTGTATTGTATTATATTCTATTACTGTATATGGAGTGGAATTATGCACATTGTTCAAACCATGATAAAGCAGAGATTCTAGTGCAGCACATGCAGGCTACCTACATATAGGCTAGTGAATTTGATTTAATTTGTAAAAATATAATAGGGCCTACTGTATTTGTATAATTAGTAGACTGACGCATATATATTTTCATAATATTTCCCCTAATGTTATTAGTCTACCTCCTATTTCACTCTCTATTGTTGCTTCATTCCTTCCTTGCTTTCAAGTGCTAAGGATGGTTTTTTAAGAAGAGGCCAGCAAAGCACAGGTGCTTGCGTATTGTGAAAGAAACAGAGGCCTAACCCATAATTAATTAGCTAAATATAAGGCTAATACTGCAGTGAATGTATTACCTGAAAGAGGTAGGCTAGGACATCTACTATATACAGTTGAAGTCGGAAGTTTACATACACCTTAGCCAAATACATTTAAACTCAGTTTTTCACAATTCCTGACATTTAATCCTAGTTAAATTCACTGTCTAAGGTCAGTTAGGATCACCACTTTATTTTAAGAATGTGAAATGTCCGAATAATAGCAGAGAGAATTATTTATTTCAGCTTTTATTTCTTTCATTACATTCCCCGTGGGTCAGAAGTTTACATACACTCAATTAGAATTTGGTAGCATAGCATTTAAATTGTTTAACTTGGGTCAAATATTTCGGGAAACCTTTCACAAGCTTCCCACAATAAGTTGGGTGAATTTTGGTTTGTAGGCCTCCTTGCTCGCACACGCTTTTTCAGTTCTGCCCACAAATCTTCTATAGGATTGAGGTCGGGGCTTTGTGATGGCCACTCCAATACCTTGACTTTGCTGTCCTTAAGCCATTTTGCCACAACTTTGGAAGTATGCTTGGGGTCATTGTTCATTTGGAAAACCCATTTGCGACCAAGCTTTAACTTCCTGACTGATGTCTTGAGATGTTGCTTCAATATATCCACATCATATTCCTTCCTCATGATGCCATCTATTTTGTGAAGTGCTCCAGTCCCTCCTGCAGCAAAGCATCCCCACAACATGATGCTGCCACCCCGTGCTTCATGGGTTGGAATGGTGTTCTTCGGCTTGCAAGCCTCCCCCTTTTTCCTCCAAAAAAACGATGGTCATTATGGCCAAACAGTTCTATTTTGTTTCATCAGACCAGAGGACATTACTCCAAAAAGTACAATCTTTGTCCCCTTGTGCAGTTGCAAACCGTAGTCTGGCTTTTTTATGGCGGTTTTGGAGCAGTGGCTTCTTCCTTGCTGAGAGGCCTTTAAGGTTATGTCGATATTGGACTCGTTTGACTGTGGATATAGATACTTTTGTACCTGTTTCCTACAGCATCTTCACAAGGTCCTTTGCTGTTGTTCTGGGATTGATTTGCACTTTTCGCACCAAAGTACGTTCATCTCTAGGAGACAGAACGCATCTCCTTCCTGAGCGGTATGACTGCTGCGTGGTCCCATGGTGTTTATACTTGCGTACTATTGTTTGTACAGATGAATGTGGTACCTTCAGGCGTTTGGAAATTGCTCCCAAGGATGAACCAGACTTGTGGAGGTCTACACATTTTTTTCTGAGGTCTTGGCTGATCTGATCTCTTTTGATTTTCCCATGATGTCAAGTAAAGAGGCAGTGAGTTTGAAGGTAGGCCTTGAAATACATCCACAGGTACACATCCAATTGACTCATATTGTGTCAATTAGCCTATCAGGAGCTTCTAAAGCATTTTCAGGAATTTTCCAAGCTGTTTAAAGGCACAGACAACTTAGTGTATGTAAACTTCTGACCCACTGGAATTGTGATACAGTGAATTATAAGTTAAATAATCTGTCTGTAAACAATTGTTGGAGAAATGACTTGTGTCATGCACAAAGTAGATGTCCTAACTGTCTTGCCAAAACTATAGTTTGTTCACAAGAAATTTGTGGAGTGATTGAAAAACTAGTTGAATGACTCCAACCTAAGTGTATGTAAACTTCCGACTTCAACTGTATATAGGGCTATACTGTATATCAATGTCGAACAGGATTATCTATTTTAGATGCAATTTGAATGGGGTTGATGGAGAGAGAGAAAGACTTTGAGAGAGTGTTCGCATGTGCACTGATTTATAGCAACAATATTCGAGTGAAAGTCTGTTTTAAAACTCTGCAGCTACAATAAAAAAAAGATGAATCTTTACAATTGAAAAACAAGGTGACCCCTGAAAGCCAGATGGAGATGTGTAAATTAGACATGCACTCTGTCTTTATATTACTCTAGCATAGGCTATGCTGCAGCAAATGTAGGCCTACCTGTCACAAGAAAAAAAGTTACCATGATGAGATGATAGGTCTACAATACATGCATTGTGAAGTGGGTTCCATACTGAGAGGGGCTGTCTTTCCCTACCCTGAGCGTTGATGATTCATCATGCAGTCCATAGAGAAGCCAGATTTAGATTCACACATCATTTAAAAGTTCCATTTCACACCATGCTGTTCATAGAAATAATGTATTATAATTTACCGGTTTCTCACACTTATTTATCCCAGGAAAAGGTAGTGGTTTTGGGCAGTAAAACACGGTTAATATTGGTAACCAGGTTCCCGCAATTTCACCTTAGTGAGGACAGAGGCAAGAGCAATCAATGAAAATGCTTTTGAGAGATGGAGTGCAGTGAGTCACCTGTCAGGTAAGAATTACATTACAGACAACAGATTTTACACATTGTTCAGCACAACAACACACTGGTCAAGACAGATGCAAGAGTAGCTTACAGTATATTGAATCAGATTTGACAGGGCAAACTACACAGCAAATTGTCCGGTGTAGATTTTTTTTGTGGAACATTTCTAATGTTAAATTTACTCTGTAATAATTAAATTAACACTCAGTGGTGTAAAATAACACTTTGGCGAGTAAAACGGTCCCATCAAAACCACACCCATCATTATCATCATTATTTCCCACCATGCTCTACTTCAGGTCGATTTTTGGGGGGCGATTGTTTTCAATATCTATGTTTTTGCATGTACATTGATTCATTTATTAATCTTATGCTACACAAAGATAAATGACATACATTTTCTAAACTAATCCAAATAGTTAGTTAGATTTTTTTGCACCCATTACTGAAATTGTTGTTCCAGTTTAAATGTTTTAGATAGTCTTCTTACCAATGTTCCTACCCCTGACAATCATTCTGAATGCAGGAATAAAAATGCCAAGTGTTGGATATTCTAACTCTGGCTGGATTCCAATAGGAATTACACATCACTTTGCAAGCCAGCTAAATTTTACTTGCAGGCATGACGTGGCCTTTAAACCAGGAGCTTCCTAACAACACTGTGTTGGGGTGGCAGGGTAGCCCAGTGGTTAGAGCGTTGGGCTAGTAACTGAAAGGTTGCAAGTTTGAATCCCCGAGCTGACAAGATACAAATCTGTCTTTCTGCCCCTGAACAAGGCAGTTAACCCACTGTTCCTAGGCTGTCATTGTAAGTAAGAATCTGTTCTTAACTGACTTGCCTAGTTAAATAAAGGTAAAATGGTAAAACCAGGCCATCAAACACCTTGCTGTATTTTAATGACAGCATTCGCGTAGGTACTCACTTGGTGAAAGCCAAGTGAGTCCCTTTAAAATGAAATAATTAATTAACCGTGTCTCTGTCACTAACAAATACAGTCATGGGAAATATGCAAAATAGGCTTTACATAATACAGTGTTAAAACAACACCAAAAAAGTATTTACTGTAACACAACAGGTGTTAATTTCTTACACTGAGAAAGTGTAACAACGTCAGCACTAAGCAAAGTTAGTCTAGTTTACTCTATATTAAGTGTTATGTTTTACACTGTAGGTGCTGTGTATTACTCCACAGTAGACCTATGAAAACACCACAACCAAGTTCAGTTACACAGTTTAAGAGTTGAATGGGGAACACTACAACAGAGTTAAATCTTTAACACTTTCAAAAGTGTTATTTTAACTCCAGTTCAGTGGGACTCGTGCTCACTGAAAATAGTGTACATTTAACAAACCCTGACAATCTGCACCCAATATGATTCTACCTATTTCTAGAACTAATTTCCTTCATGCCTATGGAGAAATGATGACCATCCGACGTACTATTAGAATACGAATGTATTATTGTCATCTAGGAATGTGTCATTATTTCATCCCACTAGCAGTGTTTAAATATGGACGTCATTAATATACTAATGGTTTTCCGGAGAGTCTTTTTCTTGTTAGGCCTAGAGCGCAAAGTCATCAGGGTGAAAATGAGACAATATTAACAGAAATCCATTACTGTAATTAAAACAGAGAGAGCGAGAGATCGAGAGAGAGAGGGGGGGGAGATAGTGTGAGTAAGTAAGTGAGAAAGTTGGGTGGGCTAGACAGAAAGAAGCAGAAGGAAAGAGAATGAAATGGAGAGAGCTTTTTTTATACAACCAATCACTGTTAGCGGTGCCGTATCTAGGTATATGTGACGTAAGTGGGCGCATAGGGAACCGCGGCTGCTAGGTCCCCCTCCGAAAAAAAAAAAAAGCAGAAAACAAATTAGGAAGTCAGTCGGAGTCTCAACTTACTGTTAGGACATTAACTTTAAAGCTGCACATTTTTATTTCCACCACCAAGAGGGGGCCACTACAATGTTTTGCCCGCAAGGTAGGGGGGCCCCCCCAACCAAATCTCGCTTAGGGTCCCCAAAACACTAGAAACGGCCCTGACTGTTAGTGACAGTCAGTCAGTGGTTAAACAGGTTGCCATGGAAACACAGTCAGTGTAGCCCTTTCAAAGTTAGCAGAGCACACTAACGTAATGGCAAAGCTTCTAATCCATGATGTACACAGCAAATTCCCCAGTGTAAAATTAAATAGACACTGAACAGTGTTGCATTAACACACTGCTTAGTGTAAAGCTTTATTTGCATGTTTGCATATTTGCCTTTCAAGTCAATTGTAGCTTTTTTTTACAACCCTTTTTTTATTGAATATATATATAACATACAATCTACTTGCAGTGAAGCCGCTCAAAATCTACATCACATTAGTCATCTAACAGACTCCCATCCAGAGCAACCCACAGAAGCAACCTGCGTCAACGCCCTGCTCAAGGGCACGTCAACAGATCTCCCACAAGGTCAAAAATGGGGGACCCAGCGACACCACCAGGCCACCAGCCCTCCAAGATCCCCCCCAGTTCCCCAAGAGCTGCCCCTCAACCATCTGAGACCACCCCCCCCCCCTTTAAGAAAATCATAACAGCAAGGCCAACTGAATATGTTTGCGTGCATGTATGGCACTATTTACATGTGTGTGTGTGTGTGTGTGTGTGTGTGTGTGTGTGTGTGTGTGTGTGTGTGTGTGTGTGTGTGTGTGTGTGTGTGTGTGTGTGTGTGTGTGTGTGTGTGTGTGTGTGTGTGTGTGTGTATATAGTGGGGAGAACAAGTATTTGATACACTGCTGACGATTTTGCAGGTTTTCCTACTTACAAAGCATGTAGAGGTCTGTCATTTTTATCAAAGGTACACTTCAATTGTGAGAGATGGAATCTAAAACAAAAATCCAGAAAATCACATTGTATGATTTTTAAGTAATTAATTAGCATTTTATTGCATGACATAAGTATTTGATACATCAGAAAAGCAGAACTTAATATTTGGTACAGAAACCTTTGTTTGCAATTACAGAGATCATACGTTTCCTGTAGTTCTTGACCAGGTTTGCACACACTGCAGCAGGGATTTTGGCCCAGTCCTCCATACAGACCTTCTCCATATCCTTCAGGTTTAGTTTTTAAAAAAAAATTGGGTTCTGGTCTGGAGACTGGCTAGGCCACTCCAGGACCTTGAGATGCTTCTTACGGAGCCACTCCTTAGTTGCCCTGGCTGTGTGTTTCGGGTCGTTTGTCACGAATCCCGCTTCCTGAGTCTGTGTTTGCCTGTGTTTCTGTCCTGGAGTGTGTTTCCGAGTGTCCTGGAACGCACTCTGTCTGGTTGCCGGGCGAATTAGCTTGTTGGGAGATCAATGTTCACCCGCACCTGTATCCCATCAGTAATCTGCACACCTGTCCTGATCATCACCTCTCCCCTTCAAAAGCTCTGACCTGACATCCATTCCCTGCCGGATCGTTAGCCATGAACAGTATGTTGTGCCATAGTATCAGCCTCAAGTTGGATAGAATTTGCTTTGTTGTTTTTTACGTATTGCTTGCCTTAAACTTACCTCCGTTTGTTCTGTCTTCAGTTACTCACCCGGATCATTTACCCCATTCCCGCCTCGTCGGAGGAGGATTTCGCTACCCTATTGGATCCACCTATTTACTCCCATCAACTCACCACCGCTGCCCGCTACGCCACCTGGATATATCTACCCATTCACATTCACTTGTAAATAAATACTCACCTTCTTCCTACTCTCCTTGTCCTGGTCTGCTTCTGGGTTCGATTTTGAAAGAACATGACATCGTTGTCATGATGGAAGACTCAGCCACGACCCATCTTCAATGCTCTTACTTGTTGGCCAAGATCTCACGATACATGGCTCCATCCATCCTCCCCTCAATATGGTGCAGTCATCCTGTCCCCTTTGCGGAAAAGCATCCCCAAAGAATGATGTTTCCACCTCCATGCTTCACGGTTGGGATGGTGTTCTTGGGGTTGTACTCATCCTTCTTCTTCCTCCAAACATGGCGAGTGGAGTTTAGACCAAAAAGCTCTATTTTTGTCTCATCAGACCACATAACCTTCTCCCATTCCTCCTCTGGATCATCCAGATGGTCATTGGCAAACTTCAGACGGGCCTGGACATGCACTGGCTTGAGCAGGGGGACCTTGCGTGCGCTGAAGGTTTTTAATCCATGATGGCATAGTGTGTTACTAATGGTTTTCTTTGAGACTGTGGTCCCAGCTCTCTTCAGGTCATTGACCAGGTCCTGACGTGTAGTTCTGGGCTGATCCCTCACCTTCCTCATGATCATTGATGCCCCACGAGGTGAGATCTTGCATGGAGCCCCAGACTGAGGGTGATTGACCGTCATCTTGAACTCCTTCCATTCTCTAATAATTGCGCCAACAGTTGTTGCCTTCTCACCAAGCTGCTTGCCTATTGTCCTGTAGCCCATCCCAGCCTTGTGCATGTCTACAATTTTATCCCTGATGTCCTTACACAGCTCCCTGGTCTTGGCCATTGTGGAGAGGTTGGAGTCTGTTTGATTGAGTGTGTGGACGGGTGTCTTTTATACAGGTAACGAGTTCAAACAGGTGGAGTTAATACAGGTAATGAGTGGAGAACAGGAGGGCTTCTTAAAGAAAAACAAACAGGTCTGTGAGAGCCGGAATTCTTACTGGTTGGTAGGTGATCAAATACTTATGTCATGCAAAATGCAAATTGCAAATTAATTGTTTAAAAATCATACAATGTTATTTTCTGGATTTTTGTTTTAGATTCCGTCTCTCACAGTTGAAGTGTTCCTATGATAAAAAAATATCGGCAGTGTATCAAATACTTGTTCTCCCCACGGTATGTGTACAAACACCTGAATGGCATCAACCTCAGGCAAACATACATTAGTAACAATACTGCCCCTCAGTATCATTCAAATATAATTTTTGTTATGTTTTATTTTGACTTTATTTTTTTCCTTCTAACTTTGACTGTCATTCTGTCCCCCGCCCAGCAACTCAACTCCCACTTTTCTCCAATTCCACATCCCAACACTCAGCTTCCCTCAGCCCACCCTCTTCGGATTTACAGTATATGCACCATGTATCTTTCAACTATGCTGTGATGATTACATACAATTTGAATCTATCTAATCGAATAGCATCCACAGATTACGCGTTGAAGGTAAATACTTTTACTAAGAGGACATTGGGCCAGTAACGTTGGGACAGTAACCGAAAGGTAGCTGGATTGAATCCCCGAGCTGACAAGGTAAAAATCTGTCATTTTGCCCCTGAACAAGGCAGTTAACCCACTGTTACTCGGCAGGCCGTCATTGTAAATACGAATTTGTTCTTAACTGACTTGCCTAGTTAAATAAAAGTTCAAATAAATAAAAAAACAATAAAAAAAAAACTATTTCCAGGGTCAATTTTAGATCGATGTTGTGTTTTTTTTCAGCCATTCCTGATCCTGATACCAGAAACAGGCTACCTGAAGGCAATACCAACACAAATGGTCTATTGATCCTGTATCCTCACAACAAAATCTGCAGAGCTGTGATGATTGTATGCCCCAAATATTCAACATTTTGTTGGTGGCAAGAATTCTGTACAATAATTTTAGCTGAAAAGCACGATCTTGAATCTTGCGTTGTTTTATATATCAACTCATACACCCTATACCATGGAATCGGTACATAAAAAATCTCTTCCCAACTATTTTGAAATCTGTATGGCACAGCAGTCAACATCCTGGTCATCAAATGAAACTGGTATACTTTCCTATTTTTATTCCTCCGCAGGATTTGATCCTTTATATCAGGCAGACAGACCAGTTCCCTACCTCCTCCCGCTGCCACCTGCCTCTTCCATTTTTGGGGTAATGTTGTAATGAATTGGTTGTAATCTTGGATTAAGCAGACCTTCCCATACAATTCTGATAACTCCATGAAAAAACATAACTCTACCATTCCAATTTACAATATAATTTAAAAACAAAATACCACTTTCAAACATATTTTCAATATATACAGGTCTTTTATCAACCAGCACATTTGAATTTAGACATAATATTTGTTGTAATATTTCTTCTATCTCTTCAGGGGGATGAAATTGAAAGTGTAGCCAGCTCTGCAATGCTTGTTTGAAAAAGAGAGATATTTTGAAAAAAGTTTCATTTTCAACTAATCGAAAATAAGACATAGCAATCTGCACAATGGCAAAAAGGCAATTTATAAGCAATGGAAGAGCTTTTCTTAGTAATCTATTTGAGAGCCATTTAAACCATTCAAGTAAAATAATGTTAATCCACCTAGTTCATATTCATTATATAGATAGGCACGCTTTATCTTGTCTGGTTTAGCATCCCAGATAAAGCTAAATAGTTTTTGCTCATATGAGTTGAAAAGAGAATCATCAGGAGTAGGCAGCGCCATAAGAAAGTGAGTAAACTGAGATATGACTAAGGAGTTAATCAGGGCAATTTTTCCATAAATAGACAGTTATTTACCTCTCCATGGTTGCAGGATATTGTCTATTTTTACAAGTTTTCTTTTGCAATTCATTGTGGAGAGCTCATTTGTATCTTTTGTGATATTCACCATCCGCCCATTTTATAGGTAAACTGCAGGGTAATTTTTTATTTTTTAAAGATCCAATATGTAATATTGTACACTTATCATAATTAGGTTTTAACCAAATCAAATACATTTGTATTGGTCACATACACATGGTTAGCAGATGTTCTGACCGTGCAGTAATATCTAACAAGTAATCTAACACTTTCACAACAACTACCTTATACACACAAGTGTAAAGGAATGATTATGAATGTGTACATATAAATATATGGATGAGCGATGGCCGAACGGTATAGACAAGATGCAGTTGATGGTATAGAGTACAGTATATACATATGAGATGAGTAATGTAAACATTATAAAGTGGCATTGTTTAAGTGACTAGTGATACATTTATTACATCCAATTATTAATTATTAAAGTGCCTAGAGATTGAGTCTGTATGTTGGCAGCAACCACTCAATGTTAGTGAGGCCTGTTGAACAGTCTGATGGCCTGTTTTTCAGACTCTCGGTTCCAGCTTTGACGCACCTGTACTGACCTCGCCTTCTGGATGGTAGCAGAGTGAACAGGCAGTGGCTCGGGTGGTTGTTGTCCTTGGTGAACTTTTTGGCCTTCCTTTGACATCGGGTGGTGTAGGTGTTCTGGAGGGCAGATAGTTTGCCCCTGGTGATGCGTTGTGCAGACCTCACAAACCTCTGGAGAGCCTTACGGTTGTGGGCGGAGCAGTTGCCGTACCAGGCGGGGATACAGCCCGACAGGATGCTCTCGATTGTGCATCTGTAAAAGTTTGAGTGTTTTTGGTGACAAGCCAAATTTCTTCAGCCTCCTGAGGTTGAAGAGGCGCTGTTGCGCCTTCTTCACCACACTGTCTGTGTGGGTGGACCATTTCAGTTTGTCAGTGATGTGTACGCCGAGGAACTTAAAACTCTACCTTCTCCACTACTGTCCCATCGATGTGGATATGGGGGTGCTCCCTCTGCTGTTTCCTGAAGTCCACGATCATCTCCTTTGTTTTGTTGATGTTGAGTGCGTGGTCTCGAGCTTAATGACGAGTTTGGAGGGTACTATGGTGTTGAATGTTGAGCTATAATCGATGAACAGCATTCTTACATAGGTATTCCTCTTGTGCAATCTAAGGATTACATTTAAAAACAAGAACCAGCTGCTTGGTCAACCCAGTATGAAAGTGAATCAAAACCCAATTGATGCTTAAATCAAGTCACGTTCAGATAAGGCGAACAACCCAACATGTTGGGTTATTCACGCAACCTGTCACATTATGCTGGCTTGCAAAGTGATATGCAATTCCTATTGAAATCCAACCAGAGAGGAGATATCCAACCTTTTACATTTTCATCACCCAAAAGCTGCATTCAGAATGACTGCCAGAGTTGAGAAAATCCTTTAGGTATGAGACTACTTAAAGCATCTCAACTGGAACAACCATTTCAGAAATGATTGCAATAAGTCCAAGTAACATATTGGAGAAGGTTTAGAAAATGTATGTAATTTATATTTGAGAAGCATAAGATTAATTAATCAATCGATCAATGTACATGCAAAAAGATAGATATTGAAATAAACTATTCTTAAAATTAACCTGCAATAGTGCATGCCGGGAAATATGATAATGATGGGCATGGTTTTGGTTAAACACTGGTTATTAGCACTTAACACTGGAGGGTTATTTTACACCAATAAGTGCTAATTCAAAACTTACAGAGTTAATTGTTATGTTTAGAGTGTAGTTTCTCTTAATAAGACCTTATGAAATACGTATTGTGTTAGATATTGAACCTTAAACGATAACATATTCCATAGGACGATAACATAACATGTCCCATAGAACTGAAAATGGATAAATGCAACAACTATGTCTCTGTCACTAACAAACACAGTCATGGGTGGTAACTCTATGATTCACTCGAAAGGCAAGGCACTTGAAATACGGCTTTACACCAATCAGTGTGCTAATGTTCCAGTGTCTATATGGGTCCACACTCTCAGTGTTGATTTAACACTGGAGAACTTGCTGTGTAACAATAATATAGTCTTAGAGCAAATAAATGCTTTCTGTCTCTAGTGAGTAGGAACGTTGGGGAATTCTAAAGACCTGAGAGTAGAATAGTGGAGAGAGTGGAGACGTTCTCTTTCTATAAGTGGAGGATCCATTTCAGAATAGCGATGGGGGAAAAAATCAATGCAGTATTGAATCACAATCCATACACTAGAATAGAATCATGGGAATCGCAATAAGTATCGGCACCTAAGTATCATGATAATATCGTATATTGAGGCCCCTGGCAAATCCTAGCCCTAGTGGAAAACAGAGGAGGTAGGAGCTATAGGAGGACAGGATCATTGTAATGGCTGGAATGGAATCAATGGAACGATACCAAACACATCAAACACATGGAAACAACTCGTTTGACTCCGTTCCATTAATTCATTTCCAGCCCTCACAATGAGCCCGTCCTCCTATAGCTCATCCCACCAGCCTCCTTTGGTGGAGAATGTTCAAATCCTTCTATAGAACATCTATTACAAAATATGAAGATTCAGTTAGGCTGTTGCGCTGTAATACTGTTTCCCCAGTGATATAAAACCGATAATGATATCAGGAAATATTTCTCGTTAACTTTGAGCGATTAGTCTATTCCAGACATGCTGCTGTGATGTCTTATGAAGAGAATAGCAGAAGACAAAAGATTGAATCTGACAATGGAGTGTCAGTGGAATGTCTGTCTCTCATGTATTTGAACCGATCTGACTTGCATGAAGCTCAGACCAAACACACAGACACGTGCACACACACACACACACACACACACACACACACACACACACACACACACACACACACACACACACACACACACACACACACACACACACACACACACACACACACACACACACACACACACCGTCAGTCACTTTCATGGAGATCAAGGATTCATTTCAATCTTTATGAGTTATTGAGAAAGAGCAATGACTTAATTTGTGTACATACTGAAAGAGTGAGCCACCAACAATTAACTAAATGTAAATATGCAAATGGTACTTGATAGTTCAATGACACATCAGATGTACTGCAATTCCTAATCAAATCATCCCCATGCTGTGTGTGTATCCTGCCATTGCAGCCCATTAGCAGGCAATCTGATTCTGATTGGATCATGCACGTTCATGCTCGTGAGAACATAACACACTAACTGCTTTGTTCTCTGGTTGCCATGGTAAAAGATAAGAACCAGATACATGTGTCCAATCACATCCCACAAGGAAACATAATGAATACATGAAATAATGAGTTCTGAAACAGAAACCACAGCCACAGGTTACACTGATGTTAACCATTTCACGTCAGGCTGACAGTTAGTGGCCTATCCACTATCAATGTGAACACGTTGAATCAACGTGGAAAACTGATTGGATTTGAAAAAGTCAAACGTAAGCGAATTTGGTCTTTTTTTTCCACACAACTTTTTCCATAAATCGAATGACATGGTACATTTCTTTGTTGATTTAAAGTTGAATTTACGCTAGTTGACAACGCAACCAAATCAAAATTAGATGTTGAACTGACATCTGTGCCCAGTAGGTAGATGGTATGTGGCTACATCGCCCTCCCCCTCTCTCTAAATGTTATGTGCAGGCGGTTTGACTAGTTGTCTATGACTACATATGTGCCCTGCCACAGTATTGCCACATTGTGAGATTTCCACACAGTTGCAATTGTAAAAACGCTAAAATGCTCCATTTGCTTCAGAAGACTGACAAATTAGACACTTTATGAGGGTCACCAGACTGTACTGTGCTCTGATCTTGTTACAACATGTCTGACATTAGGCCTACCAAATCCAAGTAATGTTTCATTGAAATTGCCATGCATGCTTTGCTCAGAGCAAACCAAATAGGTACAATTTAATGGAAAAACATTTATGCTCCTTTATGAATTAAACATTTATTTAACCAGGAAAAGTACCTTAGGGTTGGAAACCTGTTTTGCGAGGGGGATCTAGGAACCTGCTCGGGGAATAATAGGTTCAATGTATTGGAATTACTTTTTCATGCTCCTTTATGAATTAAACATTTATTTCACCAGGAAAACAGCATTGAGGTTAGAAACCTCTTTTGCGAGGGGGACCTGGGTACCTGCTAGGGTGGCAGGTAGCCTAGCGGTTCGAGTGTTGGGCCAGTAATGAAAAGGTTTCTGTTTCAAATATCTGAGCTGACAAGCTTAAAAATCTGTGGATGTACCTTTGAGCAAGGCACTTAACTCTAATTAGTTCCATGGGTGCTGTGCTACTTTGACTGACCCTGTAAAACAACACATTTCACTGCACCTACCTGGTGTATGTAACAACACATCAACTTTTTTTTAAGAGGTCAGCAGGAAATATCCTGAATTTACCATTACATATTAAAACAAAGTCTACTTCCCTGAAAATAACTCTGGCTTTACTGTCAGCTCGCACAGCACCTAATGTAACAGATCTCGTCGAAAGGAGTGGACCAAAGTGCAGCGTGGACCGTGTTCATGATATTTTATTTTCAAAAAACACAAACAAAATAAGTGAAAACGAACGTGCACAATTCTGTCAGGAACAGACACTGAAAAAGAAAACAAGATCCCACAAACTCAGATGGAAAACAGGCTGCCTAAGTATGATTCCCAATCACAGACAACGATAGACAGCTGCCTCTGATTTAGAACCACACTTGGCCTCAAACAAAAAAATAGAAAACATAGAATTTCCCACCCGAGTCACACCCTTACCTAACCAAACATAGAGAATAATAAAAATCTCCAAGGTCAGGGCGTGACACCTAACTCTGTACTGTTCACCTTCTAACAAAGCAGCTAAATATCTGCAGTATGATTCTCTCTGTATGACCTTTCTACTACAACCATCTTAATGGGCATAGCACAAACAAGCACATATTATACAGGAAGGGATTCTCATTGTCCACAGAGGGTTTAGCAAAGGACCTGTTTGTTTTGTACGTTTGCTTTTAACAGTTCACAATCACATGAAACAACATTTGTCTCATTATTGGGTTTCGGCACAACAGTAAAACGCTAGATGTCCAATTAAAACGTCTGATATCCATTGAAATATCCAATGAAATGGAAAGGAAGTTGTAACAGTTGAGACATTACTCTGCATCCCAAATGGCACTATATTATTTAAACATTAGTGCACTCCTTTTACACTATATAGGGGACAGAGTGCCATTTGGGATGCACCCTATGGCTTTCAGTTGGAGCTGCCAGTGGTATACAATACTATTTATGGTCCCACTGAAACTGTTACTGGCCAATCTAGTAAAATTGCTCCAGTTCTCCGTTTTCTTCATTACAGTTTGTGAGTTTGCACTCTGCGACTCCGTAGTAGCAATGGGTTCCACATCAATTTGTTTGATGCGACAATTCTCCCTCTCCCTCTTTATTTAAAAAAATCCCATTTATTTCGACAGGGAGAAATGCTGAGACAAAGGTCTCTTTCACAGATGAGCCCTGCATACACATTAATAGACATCAATACACATCAATATACACTATACACATCACTACACACATCAATATTCACATAAATACACTAAAAGCAAAACACTATCAAAGATAAAAGCATTCCTTTTTCAGTAAAATGGTCCTCAATCATCCTTTTGAATTGCCCTAGAGGCACCAATTCATCACATTTTAGAAAGCCTTGTAGATCATTCCACAAGTAAAGTGCAAAAAAACTAAAAGCAGATTTACCTAACTCAGTGGAGATTGAAGGGATCTCCAGATTCAGCCATCCCTGAGACTGGTTCTGGTATCTCGCATGTTTGTGAGTTAACAAGGAAGTAAGGTATGGCGAATGCTTATGCAGGAGGGCTTTATAAACAAAAAGAGTGCAATGCATCAAGCGACAAGACATAAGAGTGTGTGTGTGTGTGTTTGTGCCTGATAAATACTGAAACAATTACCTTGAAGCCATATGCACTGTGCAGTCGGCTGTATTCTGAAATGTTATTGTCAATAGAAGCATTCACGTAATAGCTTCAAAAACAATGGCTTGGAGGCAACAAACATAAAACTGTTATTGCCTCAACTAACACTCTCCAAAACCAAATGTCATCCACATTTTCTGCCTACACACACACACACACACACACACACACACACACACACACACACACACACACACACACACACACACACACACACACACACACACACACACACACACACACACACACTCACAAACATAAACACATAGAGATGCCATTGGTTTTATTAACCTGCTCACCCTCATCTGTTAGAAACCTCACAGAGCTATCAACAACCAATCAGAGTAAGGGCCACTCCAGAGGTCTGAGAGTGACTTTGGATGAACCTGTGTTCCTTGGCTTCGTTCCAAATGGTACCCTATTCCCTATATAGTGCACTACCTCTGGTCAAAAGTAGTGTGCCCTAAAGAGAATATGGTGCCATTTGTGAAGCAACCTAGGTGATGCTCAGGTGCATCATCATTCTGAAACAATAACAAGGTCAAAGTCATCAGTCCATACAGACAAACTGGCAGTAAATATTGAGGTTGAATGTCACCAATACAACTGCTGTAGAGTATTTTTGTAGTGTTTGGACTGGATGTACGCTTAGTAAATGTTTGTCAGGGCAGGCATCAAGTAAAATCTGCCTGGGAAAAAGATCACTAATGACAGAATGACTGCCATCAGACTGATTGTTAGTTCATGGTCTCTCTGTCTCGCTTCTAAAAAAAAATCCTCCCTGCCCGCTATTGTAATACCATTGTACATTGTAGTTAATAACACAAGGCTATGGCTAATATAGCCTTTTTTAAATTTTTTATTTTATTTTTGCATTTTCCAATGAAGAACATTCAAAACAAAAGTGAAAAGATATTAGACAACGATAGGACAAAGTGACAGTAACAGACGAGCGTAACAAAAATGTATTATAATTATATAAACAAACATACAATAATAAAAAATAAAAATAAATAAATAAAAATAACGAGACATTGGATCACCTGCCGTAGGCTACATATTATACATTACGTGTGAAACATTATGTGAGGATTATACAGTGCCTTGCGAAAGTATTCGGCCCCTTTGAACTTTGCAACCTTTTGCCACATTTCAGGCTTCAAACATAAAGATATAAAACTGTATTTTTTTGTGAAGAATCAACAACAAGTGGGACACAATCATGAAGTGGAATGACATTTATTGGATATTTCAAACTTTTTTAACAAATCAAAAACTGAAAAATTGGGCGTGCAAAATTATTCAGCCCCTTTCCTTTCAGTGCAGCAAACTCTCTCCAGAAGTTCAGTGAGGATCTCTGAATGATCCAATGTTGACCTAAATGACTAATGATGATAAATGCAATCCACCTGTGTGTAATCAAGTCTCCGTATAAATGCACCTGCACCGTGATAGTCTCAGAGGTCCGTTAAAATCGAAGAGAGCATCATGAAGAACAAGGAACACACCAGGCAGGTCCGAGATACTGTTGTGAAGAAGTTTAAAGCCGGATTTGGATACAAAAAGATTTCCCAAGCTTTAAACATCCCAAGGAGCACTGTGCAAGCGATAATATTGAAATGGAAGGAGTATCAGACCACTGCAAATCTACCAGGACCTGGCCGTCCCTCTAAACTTTCAGCTCATACAAGGAGACTGATCAGAGATGCAGCCAAGAGGCCCATGATCACTCTGGATGAACTGCAGAGATCTACAGCTGAGGTGGGACACTCTGTCCATAGGACAACAATCAGTCGTATATTGCACAAATCTGGCCTTTATGGAAGAGTGGCAAGAAGAAAGCCATTTCTTAGATATCCATAAAAAGTGTTGTTTAAAGTTTGCCACAAGCCACCTGGGAGACACACCAAACATGTGGAAGAAGGTGCTCTGGTCAGATTAAACCAAAATTGAACTTTTTGGCAACAATGCAAAACGTTATGTTTGGCGTAAAAGCACCACAGCTCATCTACCTGAACACACCATCCCCACTGTCAAACATGGTGGTGGCAGCATCATGGTTTGGGCCTGCTTTTCTTCAGCAGGGACAGGGAAGATGGTTAAAATTGATGGGAAGATGGATGGAGCCAAATACAGGACCATTCTGGAAGAAACCTGATGGAGTCTGCAAAAGACCTGAGACTGGGACGGAGATTTGTCTTCCAACAAGACAATGATCCAAAACATAAAGCAAAATCTACAATGGAATGGTTAAAAAATAAACATATCCAGGTGTTAGAATGGCCAAGTCAAAGTCCAGACCTGAATCCAATCGAGAATCTGTGGAAAGAACTGAAAACTGCTGTTCACAAATGCTCTCCATCCAACCTCACTGAGCTCGAGCTGTTTTGCAAGGAGGAATGGGATAAAATTTCAGTCTCTCGATGTGCAAAACTGATAGACATACCCCAAGCGACTTACAGCTGTAATCGCAGCAAAAGGTGGCGCTACAAAGTATTAACTTAAGGGGGCTGAATAATTTTGCACGCCCAATTTTTCAGTTTTTGATTTGTTAAAAAAGTTTGAAATATCCAATAAATGTCGTTCCACTTCATGATTGTGTCCTACTTGTTGTTGATTCTTCACAAAAAAATACAGTTTTATATCTTTATGTTTGAAGCCTGAAATGTGGCAAAAGATCGCAAAGTTCAAGGGGGCCGAATACTTTCACAAGGCACTGTATATAGATTCAATCAATGAGATTTTCTCCAAAGGGATACAACTATTAACTTCCGATAGCCACATTGCAACTGGCAGGGAGGAATCCAATTTACATTTCAAGGCAATACATTTCTTGGCAATCGCTAGCAATATTTCTGTTAGCTTTTTAGTATGGCTTTGCCTAAGATTGGTGTTAGTAAAGTTACCCAGTAGACAGACCTCCGGGTCTAAAGGGAATGCAACCCCGTGAATTGAGGATATGGTATCGCATACCCCCTGCCAGAAACCGTGTAGTTTTGAACACTGCCAAGTGGAATGGAGGAATGTTCCTTCATCTGAGCCACATCTAAAACATAGGGAGGAGATATCTGGGTTGAACTTGTGCAGTGTAGATGGGGTGATATAGAGCTGATGGAGGAAATTAAACTGGATCCGTCTGTATCTGGAGTTCAATGTGGATGTAACACCATCCCTGTATAGGTCACTCCATAGATCCTCATCAAGATCAATACCCAGATCTTTCTCCCATCTAAGTCAGGGTTTATCTAGCCCAGGCAGTGTTAGTCCTGACATAAGAGCATTGTAAACACGGGAAATGGTCTTGAACAGTGGTTGGTCTGCGTGGCAGAGTTGTTCAATAGGTGACATCTTAGGTAGGTTCCATTGTCCCTTGAGAGTCACCCTAATAAAGTTTTGTAGTTGTAGGTAGCTAAAGAAGTCCCTGTTAGGCAAGTGGTATTTCTGTTTCAGCTGATCAAAAGACATAAGAACTCCCTCCTCGTAACAATGTTCCAGAAGAGTGATCCCCTTATCAGACCATGGTCTAAAGTTACTATTCTGGAAAAACATAGGGATCAATCTATTGTTCCATAAAGGGGTTTTAGGGGAAAGGAATCCCCCTCGTCCGAACAGCTCATGCAGTTTTCACCATGCCAGGACAGAATGTATGATTAAAGGGTTGTCTGTGATGGTTTTTATAGATTTTCTGTCCCATTTGTAAAACAAATCTGCCCCAGTGTCATCATTTACCTCAAGCTTTTCAATGTTCAACCATGAGGGAGAGGGACCATTGTCAAACCTCTGAGCCAGAAACCTAGACTGTGCAGCCCAGTAGTACATTCTAAAATTGGGGAGGTTTAAACCCCCTTGACTGTAATCAAGGGTCAGTTTATCCAGGCCAACCCTAGGGGTTTTGCCGTGCCAGATAAACCGTCTGGTCAGCTTGTCGAGAGAGGAAAAAAATGCTGCGGGAACAGGGATAGGGAGAGATTGAAACAGATATAGAAACCTGGGCAGGACATTCATTTGAATTACATTGATTCTACCCAGTAGAGTGAGAGGTAAGTCCATCCATTTACAAAGGTCAACCTCCACCTTTTGCAACAAACTGGCCAGATTGAGTTTATAGAGGTTGTTCAGATTACCATCCACCATTATGCCCAAATATGTGAAGCCCATAGGCGACCATCTGAAAGGAAACTTGTGCTTGATGGTATGATGGTCAAAGACAGACAACGGTAAGATTTCGCTTTTATCAAAATTGACCTTATATCCAGAGAAAGAACTATAACACTGTAGTAGGATCTGCAAGTGAGAGAGGGAGTGTTCTGGGTTTGTTAGAAATAAGATAAGGTCGTCCGCAAAGAGTGATAATTTATGGGTATGGGGGCCCACCTCAAAGCCATGTATGTCAGGGCACGTTCTAATAGCCTCAGCCAACGGTTCGATGGCGAGGGCAAAAAGGTGGGGGCTAATTGGGCAACCTTGTCTGTTCCCCCTATAAAGAGGGAAAGAGGAGGAAGTAATCCCATTGGTAGCAATCCTAGCTTTAGGAGATTTGTAGAGTGATTTTATCAAATTTACAAACACGGTACCTAAACCAAACTTTTCCAAGACGCGAAAGAGGTATGGCCATTCAACCCTATCAAAGGCCTTTTCAGCGTCGAGGGAGACTGCGACACTAGGTTTTTTGTTAGCAAGGTGAATTATATCAAAGAACCTTCTGAGATTATTGGAGGACAATCTATTAATTATGAAGCCAGTCTGATCTGGGTTGACCAACAGGGGAAGACATGACTCCAGTCTCTTAGATAGCATCTTGGTGACCAGTTTACAATCTGTGTTAAGGAGAGAGATTGGTCTATAGGAGGCGCACTTTAGCGGGTTTTTCCCTTTCTTGTGGATTACAGTAATCACTGCTTGAGAGAAGGACTCTGGAAAGCAGTTGTCTTCTCTGGCTTTTTTAAGTACCTCCATAAGGTAGGGGACCAACAGCTCCCTAAATTCTTTATAGAACTCTGGAGGGAAGCCATCCTCCCCAGGAGATTTATTAGAAGGTAAGGATTTAATGGCCTCCAACAATTCAGGAACTGAGAAGTGTTCACTCAGGCGCTCGCTGTCTTCCCCTGACAGGCATGGGAGGTTGAGAGAGGAGAGAAAGGAGTCTATCTCTGATAGATCATCGCTTGATTGGGAAGTGTAGAGGTCTTCATAGTATTTCTTAAAAGTATTATTAATTTCAGTAGGGTCGAAAGATATCTCTTTAGTAAGAGTTTCTATGGCATTAATTGTCCTCTTACCTTCCTCTGCTTTCAGTTGCCATGCCAATACTTTGTGAGCTTTCTCCCCAAGCTCATAATAACGCTGTTTTGATTTAGTGTTGGCCCTCTCAGCTTGATATGTGTTCAGAATATTATATTTAAGTTTTTTATTTACCAAAAGCCTGTATGGATCTTTAGTCGGGCCTCTTTGGTAGGTTTTCTCTAGCTCGGAGATTTCAGATTCAAGGGCACTCAGTTCCGCACCGTGTTTTTTCTTCAGCCCTTTAGTATAGGAAATAATCTGTCCACTCAGATAGGCCTTCAATGTGTCCCAAAGAATGAAGCTGTCAGGAGCAGAGGGTTTGTTTGTCAAAGTAAAAATATTGATCTGCTCTTTGATGAATGCACAAAATTCAGGTTGCTTTAGGAGTGTAGAATTTAGTCTCCATCTATAAGCTCCATTTACCTTGGTAGGAATGGAGATTGATAATACCAGAGGAGAATGGTCACTAAGCAATCTGGGAAGATACTCGACATCTAACACTCTATGAAACAGTTGTGTCGAAAGTCAAATGTTTGCCGGCTTTGGTAAGAAGTGAGGGTTTATCAGAAGACCTATCAAGAACTGTATCTAAGCAAATATTAAATTCTCCTCCAACCAGTAGCCATCCTGGTGGTCCTTGAGCAACCTGAAGGAAGACATTCTGAATAAACATATGGTCATCGAAGTTAGGAGCATAAATATTCAATAGGGTCCAAGACTCTGCACCAAAACAAACCTGCCAGAGGGATCAGAGATGGTGTTGTTGACGCAGAAGGGGATGTGTCTACTTATCAAAATTGCAGTTCCTCTTGCTTTGGAGTTAAAAGAGGATGCAAAAACTTGTCCTACCCATTCCCTCTTCAATTTCTTGTGTTCACTGGCTGTAAGATGTGTTTCTTGTAAAAACACAATGCCAGGCTTTAATTTCTTATGGTATGTATAGACTCTTTTCCTTTTAATCGGGCTGTTAAGACCTTTTACGTTGAATGTGACATATTTTAGTCGATTAAGCATAGGTTGGGTTTCAAATATGTAACTGAATACAAATCTATCATATGCAGATAATTAGGAAATGTTTCAACTTTGGTTTGAGCACAAAAGTGACCCGTGTGTCTCTTTAGGAAGGAAACAATAAACATAGAAAAAAGGAAGAAAAAAATAATAAAAATCCCACCCACCCCGATTGTCAGACTAAAACAACAATCCCAACAATCAAACATGAATACACTTGTAGAGATACATTGCTGCTCGCTTTCCATCTTGCTCTTACTAGCTAAACCTTGGCGTAAACTAAAACCTGTGAGCTCTCTAAATTGAAAACAAACGTTGTGAATAGATATTTATGGCTGAATATTTACTGCCCACGGTAAGGGATGCTTGAGTCTCTTGTCGAAAGATTAACATAAATGAGGGGGAAAGCAGTGGGCCTAAACCCACTTATTGCTTCGCCCAGTAGATATGGACTAAACCAAAATATACTCTCCTGTAAATGTAATAGAACTCACCCCGGGAAGATACGGTTAGTTGAAAATGTACAAATCAATTAAAGTGACCGGGAGATACCAGCAGTTTAATCCGGATACGAGAAAACAAACGAACTGCATTTTATCCCCCAGAGAGACCGTCCTGGCTCAGACGTTGCTCAGTTCTTTGAGAAAAGTGTGCACTTCTCCCGGTGTGTTGAAGAGATGGCTTCGGCCTTTGTACTGAACTTTCATCCGCGCAGGATGGATGAGGTAGCCGGTGATTTTCTTCTCCTTCAGTGCTTTGGCGGCAGGTCTGAACTGCTTGCGGCGTCTGGCGAGATCCGCGCTCATATCTGGGAAAAGGCTGACCCTCTTTCCATCGATGGTGATGTCCCCTCTGGCTCTTGCGAGTTGCAGTATCTTCTCTCTGTCTTGGAAACGGAGGAACCTGATCAGGACGGCTTGTTGGGGCTCATCTGGCCGGGGTTTCGGCGCTGATGTTCTGTGGGCGCGTTCGATTTCCAGCGGCTTGGTGAAGTTGATTATGCCTAGGACCTCCGGGATCCATTGAGTGAAGAAACGGACCGGGTCACGGCCCTCGCTGTCCTCTTTCAATCGCACCACACGGATATTACTACGTCTACTCTGGTTCTCCATCTGATCTACCTTGTTTTTGAGGTAGGCATTGTCCTTTTGCAGTTGTGTCAAGACCTGGTCATGTCTAGCGATGGTATCTTCAACTGTGCTAATGCGCAACTCTGCCTCAGTCGTTCTCAAAAGGAGATCATTCATGGAGGATTTCAGGTCGTCAATGGAAGAATGGAGTTCAGCCGATTTCTTATCAATTTTCAGAGAAAGACCTCTGTTACCATCCTGAATTTCCCGGAGGAGAGTAGCCAGCATGTCGGCAGGCTCGCAAGAGGCTGCTGAGAGCAACAGTCTGGAACTGTCGTCTGAGTTATGAGGGCTAATGCTAATCTTGCTAGCTGTAGCGTTATCGTTATCTTGGGAATCAACAACGTTTTGGTCGTCCATCTTGCGTCTCCTTTGGGCGGTCCATGGCTCTTTGGGAATGTAAGTACTTGACAATTTATCAGCCGATGTTAGAATATTGTTTCAACGTTGTTATTTAGGTAAAAATAGAATAACTTTGAAGAGCTCGGTTTGTCAACGTCGGCTCAGCTCCGCGGCATCACGTGCTCCCATATAGCCTATTTATATAACTAGTGATGGGCACTAGAAAGTCCATATCGATAAAAGCGGAGAGAAGCAGACTGGAAAAGGTAATGCGCTTTTTTGGTGTTAGCTGATTACACCAATCAAAACTTTCTGCTAACCTGTTTGGCTTAAGGCTAGCTAGCTAACAAACCCCTAAACCCCCAATGATAAAATCAACACCCACCAGCAATTATAATGGAAAAGACTATAAGCACACAGCTGATGCTTAAACTGACTAGCAAAAACCTAAAAATGTCCCTTACCTTACCTTAACTGTAACATTAACCAAACCTTTAACCCTCACCCTGACCCTTACCCTAACTTAATTGTAATCAATACTGAAATTAAATATCGGTTTGGGCGCCAGGAGTGTCCTTATAGCCTTTTCCAATTATAGCAGCAATTAAGTCTCAGATGCTAGCTAGCTACGGTAGCTAATGTTAGCATAAATCACTAGCTAGCTAACTAGCTACATCTAAACGGGTATACACAAGATTTGTAAACATACTTAAGTTACAAAACAAATAGCTAGTTAGTTGTAAGTAGTTACCCACACTACAAAACTGCTTGTATCATTTGGAAAACATACATATTTGTTTACTAGAAAAGTAAAATTAGTGGTGTTTTTCATATGGGGGTTTTCACCACAGCTGCCATCTTGGTTTGACAAATATTTGCGCTCCCGCCTCTTTTGAAGATTCTGTCATTTTCATTGAATGCCAAGATGAGTTCCACTGCTCAGAGCAAAAAGGTAAAGGTAAGGTAACATCTCGTTGCCTGGCAATATTACCCCCAAAAATGGCCAAAAAGCTCATGGCCTTAAAAGGCTGGCTAGGATAAAACCACAGCTGAAAGAGAAAAAGTATGTTTGATAAAACAATTTGAAACAGATCGCGACAGTACTATTGAATTATCGTGCCCATCACTATTTATAACCACCTAAAAAGACATCAACACTGATTTGTTGGACAAGATGGGAAATTAATATTAGGAGTTCATTTAATATTGCAAAAAAATTCCCAGGTTCATTTACTAGACATTCTAAAATTGTTGCTAAGATAATTATCTGACAAAAATTAATTAATGATGTCTGCACTTATAATGAAGCCAAACCGTGTTAAAAAAAGTATGTCTTACGCACTCGTTGTCAAAGGTGATATATGCCTTGTATTAAATATTATTACGTATATCAGAAGGTAATACATCTGCCAGGGATAAAAAATAGTAACCTAATTGAATAGACTCATATATTCTCTGTGTAATCAAGAAACCCATTCGCTCCCTGACATCTCCTTCCTTTTCCACTGAATTAATGTCAGCCCACAAACACCCCACAGCCCTGGAATTATAACTATTTTTGTGGCATTGAAACAGGCCTAAATGTTCTAAATGTTCTCTGTGTCTACAGGACGGTCTACAACACCCCCATGTGACCTACTTGTTGTGTGTACAGTATGTACTGACATGCATGTGTAACTGATAGATGCACACACGCACACTACATGTTAATGTTTTTTAAATGTATTTCAATTGTAAAGTATTTTGTCTGTAATGTCTTTTTAGTTATGTCAGACCCCAGTAAAACTAGCTGTCACCATTGGCGTCAGCTAATGTGGATCCTAATAAATGAAATAAATCTCAAAACACCACAAGAATAGACTCAGAAAATTTGCCCATAGGAATCCTCCAGCTGCAAAGGTAAAAATAATAATGTTTACTCATTGTACTGCTCTTATAGCATATATATCATTAGGCCTGGTAATCAATAGTATTTATGTGGTTCCTTTTTCCATATCAAAATAGCTATAGCTATTCACAAATACATGTGGAAGCTTGTATGGCAGAAATACTTAAATAATTGACTAATCAGTCAACAAAAACTATCAATGGGAACCATAATCAACTGCTTCTCTTATTGACAGTTAGCAAGAGGAACAAACAGGATCAAACATTAGATTTAATCCTGACTCCTGGCCCACATCAACATTGTTCAAAGGTCTCTGTAATCCTCAGGCACATGGCCCCTATGAATCCATACAAAAAAAGAGGAAAGGGAAAAGCAATAAGGTAAATTAATTGATGTTTTATCAAGGATCAGCTTTCTGGGTGTGACAAGATAATCCTCTAAGATTAAACAAGCCAAAATGTAAAATAAAGCTTTTGGTTCAATTCAGGCCTCCCTAGTTAAATAAAGGTTAAATAAATAAATAAATAATCCAGTCTGACAGAGGCGGACTGGGACAAGAATTAGACCCTGGCATTTTATCCACACCAGTCTGTCTGTCTGCTTAAAACTTAAACGTTATAAAGACAAGCTGATTTAGGAAATATTTAGCAAATTAGTGCCGTCATATGTGTTCCCCTAAATAAACACCTTAATTAATGATTACGATTACAGGGCTCCAGACTTACATTTTCCCCTGGTGTTACTGGTGACACTAAATTTTAAGGCTCGCACACATCGCACCGAATGTGGATTTAACGTTTGTCTGCCAATTGTAAAGTCGGTGCGCACTCGGTTCGCAAATGCTATGTACTCTTGGCCAGCAAACGCTATTGGTGTCCTTACAACTGGTGGCACCGGGCAATTATTTGGTCTGACACAAATCATGAGTATTCATCTTGTAAAGTAATTCATAGTGCTTTATTAAGAAGTATAATACATAGACTACTGAGGTATTCAATATACAAGTTGTTTCATCTAACACATCCAAACAAGAATGCATGATTCACAACATTTTGATGTGCAACCTAATCCAGTGATTGTCAAGTATTTTAGGTTGACAATTAGAATTTACTGTAGTTATATTTTACTGTCAAAAAAGGAATCCAGAATTTCCAGACATTTGTTTTGTTCAAGAGAGATGAATTACATCTTTATGTGCACTAACTAATATTATAGGCTATTTCATTTGGGGTTCACCTGAGGAAGTGGAATCTGAAAACATATTAACTAGATCACTAACTCTAAACATAATACCACATAATACCACATAATTCCACGTTTATAGGCATGTCGTGTCTGAATCCTGGCTTAGGAAGGCCACCAAAAAAACCTCTGAGATTTCCAAATCCAACTATAACATTTTCCGTCAAGATAGAACTGCCAAAGGGGGAGGATTTGCAGTCTACTGCAGAGATAGCCTGCAAAGTAATGTCATACTTTCCAGGTCCATACCCAAACAGTTCGAACTTAAATTAATCTCTCCAGAAATAAGTCTCTCACTGTTGCCGCCTGCTACCGACCCCCCTCAGCTCCCAGCTGTGCCCTGGACACCATTTGTGAATTGATCGCCCCCCATCTAGCTTCAGAGTTTGTTCTGTTAGGTGACCTAAACTGGGATATGTTTAACACCCCGGCAGTCCTACAATCTAAGCTAGATGCCCTCAATCTAACACAAATCATCAAGGAACCCACCAGGTACAACCCTAAATCTGTAAACATGGGCACCCTCATAGACATTATCCTGACCAACTGGCCCTCCAAATACACCTCCGCTGTCTTCAATCAAGATGTCAGCGATCACTGAGTCATTGCCTGTATCCGCTACGGGTCCGCGGTCAAACGACCACCACTCATCACTGTCAAACGCTCCCTAAAACACTTCTGCGAGCAGGCCCTTCTAATTGACCTGGCCCGGGTGTCCTGGAAGGATATTGACCTCCTCCCGTCAGTTGAGGATGCCTGGTCATTCTTTAAAAGTAACTTCCTCACCATCTTAGATAAATAAGCATGCTCCGTTCAGAAAAGGCAGAACTAAGAACAGATATAGCCCTTGGTTCACTCCAGATCTGACTGCCCTCGACCAGCACAAAAACATCCTGTGGCGGACTGCAATAGCATCGAATAGTCCCCGCGATATGCAACTGTTCAGGGAAGTCAGGAACCAATACACGCAGTTAGTCAGGAAAGCAAACAGCAATTATTTTCCACCATAATTTGCAAATAAATTCATAAAAAATCCTACAGTGTGATTTCCTGGGTTTTTTTTCTCATTTTGTCTGTCATAGTTGAAGTGTACCTATGATGAAAATTACAGGCCTCTCATCTTTTTAAGTGGGAGAACTTGCACAGAACTTGGTGGCTGACTAAATACTTTTTTGCCCCACTGTATATAGACTATTTTTTTTCTACTGTGTTATTGACTTGTTTGTTTACTCCATGTATAACTCTGTGTTGTTGTCTGTTCACACTGCTATGCTTTATCTTGTCCAGGTCGCATTTGTAAATGAGAACTTGTTGTAACGGTTTTCTTCTGTGGACGAAGGACCGGACCAAAGCGTAACGTGGTTAGAGTTCAACATGTT